>NW_022705851.1:136263-158300 GCF_011630105.1 Anneissia japonica
CATATACATGCATATATATATATAGGTCTAGGCCTATATGTATATATATGTAAATATAGGCCTATATATAAATTAAAAGGCAAACAATGGAAACAATGGCTAGATCTCAGTAGAGGTACAAATTTTATAAGCAACAGCTAAAATGTAAACGTAAGTAAAAAACAGAAATAGAAGCATAGCTCTTGGACAATCCAATCCAAGCTCGACTTATAAGGCGCGTTATACGAGGGCTCAGTGCGCCAACTTTTGAGGGAGTGCTCAGAAAAAAGCGAGCAGAAGAAACAATTGGAGAAATTGGAGAAATCATCTAGGCCTAGGCCTATTGGTAACAACCGTGCTCGAGCAAAAAACATTAATGTAGGCCTAAAGATTGTTGTTTACAGAGGTGGTGTCATTGGTTCTGTGGTCTGGCAGTATAAACACGTTCGAGTACACGACCGGATAAATAACAATATTGATAATAGACTTTAATTATTATTTACATCATTGTTCCTTTTCGAACACTGTTTCGGCAATGTTTGATTATTTATAATCATTATACATCATTCGTATTTCGTTACACTCCATAAATTAATCAAGGTTTGTTTTTTTTTATTTGGTGCTACGCAGGTGTAAACATGCATTATTATTACTTTAATAGCTTCTTTGGTGATTCAAAATACAGCAATTTCACTGTTGATATTTCGGATAAATTGTTTGGTACGTGTCGTAAAGCACTTTCTTTTATAAAAATAATTATTTAAATTTAATATTTAACAATTAGGCTCTGTTGTTAATTTGTTGCAAATATTATTTTGCCTAGCAGGTAGATAGATTTCGACGGAAACCACCGACGAAAACGGCCGTTAATCAGATGAATATACTAATTAAGAAGTTTAATAAATTATCTGCCGAATGTAACTAGATTTCCTCTTCAACATTGCTTGGGGAACTGAGTTTAATCACGCATTGATATCCCCGTCTCATGTGCTACTCACGACAAACGAACATAATTTATGGTATATCAATATGATATATGTCATTGCGCGTTATGGCAGGACAATCGCTCAATGCTACGTCAACATGAAAGCGGTTTATTAAACACACTACAATAAAGGAATCCGTCGTCTGCAAATAATATGGACACGCGTCTGCGTATTTAACGATACATAGCGGGCTGATTGATATCCGTTACGTCACAATACGAATATTTTGACGTAGACGCATCAATTAATTAGTTGTTTCAATATCGAAATCAATATCGAATTCAATATTGATATTAATGTTAACGTACCTGAAGCATCGTAACTTGGCTAATGTACCACAGCGATCACTCTTATCTCAACTACCACGGAATGATCCTCAGTTGTCTAGTAGGTTTACTAAATTCAATCGTAAGGTCCTGTTCAGTACGGTTATATTGTAATTTCGTCTTTGTTTAACATATTATAGTTTTAACATAGTAGAGGAATGCAAGAGTAAGAATGGTTAATATGGAGTACGGTATACGTTGAGATGCTTTAAACAGAGGCATGAAACCAAAAAGACGATATGAACAAATAAAATATGAGATAAAACTCAGACAGCGTCGTACGACGCAGCTTGAGTTGGCCTTATGTAAAATGTTGATACATTGAATCATCAATGTAAACATCTTTATTGTACTCTCTCATTATGACGGTTTAAATAAATGTCACTCGGAGTAATTTATTAAGTGTAATAATATCATAAAAAAACACCCGTTAATTGGACATGCACTTTGAGAACATTGAAGGCGTCATTGGGGGGTCCAGGAAGACATTCCCCTTCCCCTTGAACAAGCATATACCCCCTTTTATTTGAAGCCACTTGACTAAAAATACAAATTTACTTACAAAGTTATTTTTGGTGCATGGGTTGCCATAAGGACTGTACATTGTCGTTGTCGTTGTCATGGTTATTCTCATTGTCATTCTCTTTGGATAATAACGTACGGTATATTTTGAATTGTTTAATTTCTTTTTTAGAGAGAATCATTGATACATATTCTGCAGCTGTGAAATTATTTTCTTTTTGAAAAGTTAAAATTTGGACGCAAAAAAAAAAAAAAAAAAAAAAAAGATCTATTTAGATAAGCTAAATTGATCACTTCGGAAAAAATGTTGCTTTAATTTTTTTGAATTAATTTATTAAAAAAAAAAAAAAAAAAAAAAAAAAAAAAGGAGAAAAAACGAACGTCACACATACTAAATATGAATATCAAAACATACATAGGTCAGAAAGATGGAGAACATTAAAATATATTATAAAATCAAAGTATTGTAAATAAACTAATTACCGGTATTAAAATAATTTCAGTTTTATTTTAGCTGAAAATATTCAACAACTTTTACGCATCTATTCAATACAATACAAGATTTCAATGTTAAATCATGCCATTCGATATTATAAAAAATTCCATGCTTAAGACAGTCATTCGATTGTAGTCGATGTTTGAATGGTTTGTATAAAAAAGAAATATGTAGTACAAAATAAATTATTATAAACTTAAATAATATCTCAAAGTCGCCTTACAGAATTATTAAAATATTGGCCTCCCTTCAATGGATGAGTGAGGAATAAAAGGTATATCTACTCTGTGATATTAAACAGGGGCGGATCCAGAGATGTCCGAAAGGGGGAGCGGAATGGCAATAATAACAATATATATATTAATGCTTGTGGTACACCACGTAGATTCTGAAAAGACCTGTTGTTGAGAATGCCTCGACGTTTCGATTGAGTTGCTTCAATCGTCTTCAGGATAATAATAATAATAATAATAATAATAATAATAATAATAATAATAATAATAAATAATGATGATAATGATGATGATGATGATGATGATGATGATGATTATGAGGATAATAATAATAATAATAATAATAATAATAATAATAATAATAATAATAATAATAATAATAATAATAATAATAATAATAATAATAATAAGATTTACAAAGCGCACATATCCACTGCAGTAGTGCTCAAGGCGCCATGAAGGACAGAGCCCAAAATTATGATGAACCATAAACTACATAAAAGAAACACCTCAGCTCACACAAGCAATTTCAGGCAATCCTGAAAGATTTATCAATATTTGATTTGGAAATATAAACTTTGAGGAAGTTTGATTTTCTTGTGTTAAGTGAATGCCTGTCGAACATCATTTTATTTTCAATACACAAACGAACTGGTAAGTGACTATGGATGCACTCATACATAGGCCTACATAAGACTTGCCAGAATAACTCTTCTTTGATCAATGTATTCCCACAAGAATCCATTCATTAGGACACGCATTTTGAAGAAGGGAACTCCACTCTGGTCCAGGAAGAGGACGACTGAGAAGAGTAATGAATGGACATCAACTATTAATAACTATATGGACAAATACAAGCTATTTCGTTGAATCAACGTGAGCATTTATCTGGCCTAAGGGCGCTTACTAAAGAAGAGAGATAAATGGAAACTTGCAAGATATTTTACGTGTAGCTCCTGTTAGGCCTACATTAATCATAGAGCACTTATTACTGCATGCTTTAAGTTGTAAGATTGGTTTGACAGACTGTGCAGCAATATTTATTCGCTAATTGCTCAGCCTAAGATAGGCCTAGATTCCAAGAAAGATACGTCCTGGTCAATCGAATGCACAAGGTATAAATATGCATTGGTATTACTGTTTGACGTGATGGCTCCATTCAACAGCTTTTATCTGTCAATTGTTATCGTCGGGTCTTAGTAGGCCTAATTGTTTGTCAAGCATGCGGCAACGGAAGAAAAGTTGTGCACATGCGTTTAAACCACACACTGCGTCGGCCGACGGTCGTACGACCCTCACGGCCGACGGATCCACCCCCGCTCTCTGTGAGAAGCGACGCCGTCTGCTGTTTGTTAGTGGCAGAATGGGCAGATCGTCATCGATCCGATGCTTGCGCTTCGTCGCGTAGCGTTCTCCATGGAATCGCCTCGACCGACGACCGTCTGTGTAACGTGTGCACCGCTTTACTTGACAAAAACTCGTCCGTCCAATCCATTTAACTAGGTTTGTGTCCTTTACGGTAATTGAACATTAAATACATAAGTGTTTTATGGTGATAGTGTTCATTACTTTACCGTATGCTTTCATTTCGTAGCCAACATAATTGAATGTAATTATAAGTTGTGGGAAATTTTGTGTTTGAAGTATATGTTGACCTAGATCGATTGTATATAACAAAATTTGGAGGTCAATTTTAATTTATATCATAGAAGTGCCTAGAAGAAATACACTGATAGGTTTTGAAGAGGGTGTGCCAACTCTTAAGGCAAAATTGTTTGTATTGAAAAAGCATAGGCCTAAAAATATATAACGCACACATGAAAATACTTTTAAGCCCACCGATTATTTAGCTGATTATTTTAAAGAAAATAATGAAGGTTTAGAAATTAGCATCAAATATTGACCATCTCATTTCGAAAGAAGTATTTGACCCTGAAATTATCTTATAACATTGTTGTGTATCTAGTATATGTATTTTTAAAAGTCAAGTCATCGTATTGAATTGCGTGCGACAATGTTCAATCATAGGTCGACATTATATGATATTTGATGGTATATCGTCTTACCTTTGTATTAGTTCAGATGGTTGGTATAATGTAGATTAGGCAGATGTTCACAGAATTATCCGTAATAGAAACACCACCAGCGAAGGATGGTCTTAAAGTCTTGCATCTTTACCGCATTACCTCGATTAAGTCACCGTACATCTCGGTTAGGCTAACAATTACAACACCCCAGAGGGTTTAGCGTCCAATTTTGATAAAAGCAAACTCGAAACAGGTGAGTTTTTTCTTCAGCCTTGGATTACCCGTGTATTATTCTATAACAAAAAATAATTTGGTTAGTTAGATTGGATAATATCGTTTACTGACAATGAGGACACATTACAGAAATTAGTATGAGACACTCGTGGTAATTTTTCGTTTACTTTCATTTTTGAAAGGTGGATTATTTCCCTTTCATCGTTCAATTCTATAATACCGTACTACTCCCTTCAGCGTTCGCTTCCATTTAATTGTACTTTTCCCTTTGACGTATTTTCCATTTGTTTATAGACATAGCCTACACACGTACATACGGTAGATGTAATTTGCTATTTTTCTGGTTGGATAAAAGTCGATATTAAATACTAAAATAGATAACAAACCCCCACAAAACATATTCAAATTTAGATAATATTTTAAAAATACAGATTGTAGAGAATGATTACTTACAGTACTTATCCTGTATATTATCAGTTGGAGCTTAAATTATCAAAATATGACATAATAATAAATAAAATATTAAAATAAATTGTTTAGCGTGGTCCACTGCTATTCTTAATATACCGTAGATACAATAAAGTTATATGATTTTACGAGCCATCCATTGATTGATTGATTGATTGATTGATTGATCCTATGAATCAGTGGCATGTTTTACAACCACGTTTGGGGCTTACGAAAGTTTATGTCCATGGCACCAATGGTCGTAAATTGCACTCTCTCAAGCTTAAACCTGAATGCAATTTTCTTGTCTCCCCATCTTATTTATTTTTCAAAATTTAGGGAGGGGGTGGGGCAGGTTGACTGTGCCTTGTATCCCCCTCTGTCACCTTACTGTTCCGCTCGACAGATACAACCTCCACTTCTCTCCTTTAAGTCAGTGAAACTTCCGAATAGAGCGCAACTATGTAAATGCTGAAATTAGTAATATATTCTACATTCGTGGGTGATGGATAATTCTTAGCTTAGATAACTGCCCGCGGGAAAACTATTGTGCTTTCTACATTATAGATTACATTTGTCACCATACTATTTTAATAGTAATGTTGTGAAGTCAATTCATTCACTGTGAGGTGGAAATAGACCTTTCCCAAGTCTCAATCAAATTTAACAACTGACCAATCAGAACAGCGCTAGGAATACGCGCGCGTCTCAGAAACACACGTGTTACCCCACAATTACACGCACATGTTTGCGTGTGTTCAGACTAGGTGGATAGTTCAGACTAGGTGGATAAAACCGGCTCAACTCACCGGGTTTATCCACCTGCCAGTCTGAACTAGGTGGCTTATCTCGAGCCAGGCTGTGTTCCTATAGTAACTAGGCCTGGCGCGCCACCGTGTTTAACTTTTCTAAGCCGTTCTTCAATCGTTGCGGGGGTTTTGCATTGACTTCCGGGTAACAAAATGACCAATCAGCATTCAATTACGTACGCTGTGAGCGAGCGCACGTTTCCCGAGGAGCAATGTTTTAAAACACGTTTCCTGGTTACGGTTCATTATTATGCAAATTCTCGCCTGGTTAAACCCGCTAGTCTGAACGCCCGGCAAAGTTAAGCCAGGCTTTACGTTGAGCCGGGCTTAATTCTCAAGCCTGGCTTATCTCCAAGTCTGAAAGTAGCCTAACACTACTGCCGTCTTGTAGGACCTTAGCAACAAAAACCAAGGGGTGGGGCTTAGCGAAAAGGTCCATTAACTAAAGTGATGTATTATTACTTGGATCCTGTTCTTGTTTCATGTCAAAACGATTTTCCTTGTGTGTACAAAACTACTCTCTACCAATCCATATAGATTTGTTTGAGAGAAGAGCTCACGTAATTAACTAAAACTCAAACAGAGCATGCATGATTCATGAAGTTATTTACCACGAACCAGAGTCATATCTGTCTCTTATACACATCTAGATGTGTATAAGAGACAGTCTTTTTAACCATGCAAGTTTCCTAGAGTGTCTAGATAGAGGCTCTGACAATATAAATTATAAATAGGTTTTCTTGATCTAGTAGTATGACGCTCGTTTTGACAGCGAGAGGTCGCAGGTTCAAATCCTGCCAGAGGCATTTTATCGCAAAACTATTAAGGTATTCGTTGAAGAGCTATGCCTCATACGTTTATTACATTTCTATACTTGAGCAAAGTTATTTCTATAAATTTACTGTTTAGTGCTACGCAACATACTGATTTAAATAATATGTTGATTATATAGGACTATATATATATATATATATATTTATATATATATGTATATATAGCAATAAAAATCAGTGGTGGTGCTGCATAGGCAAATATATATTCAATAAAAAAAAACAGACGAGGTGGTTAATTTGCCTCAATTTATTTGAAATAGATGCTCACGAACGTTTTCGACCATGGTCTTTCTCAAGTAATACATAATACAGTGAGAGTAGAATATTTATAAGTAAAGCTTATGATAAACTGACCAATGAGAAATATATAAACAAAACGCTTGAACATAAAGACATGCTTGGTCAATGATGGGCTGATACTCATAGAAACAAAAGCAAATTTTAAACAATACAATGGCAAAATTAGAACAATAGCAATGCCCGATCCAATAGTGTAAAAACAATAGCCGCCAGGGCGTATATTGTATGATGAACCAATCTAAAGATTATTACTAGCTTGTAAACCAAATTATAAGAAAGGCCTATGATGTCAGAAAAATCCATGAATATAGATATACATGTACAATGATATACCCGCTGAATTATAATCTAAATTAATTAAATAATACATGAATACCCGTAGGTGCCATAGTCCCAAGTTAAAAAAAAAGTTAAAAAACCAAGCTGCAGCACGAAAAAGCGCACTCCTGTTGTTGAGACGGCGACACCACCACTACCGCGTACACGCAGGTACTCCGGCGACAGTATGCTGGGCTCCGGTAGCTTCCACCTTGGATAAGCCTCGGCTCTACTACCGTGCACTGCTAAGGTGGCGACGCCGGCTCAAGTAAGGGAGTTGCGACATTAAAGAACACTTAAATACTCTAAAACACTTAAATTAAGTACTCTAGAACACTTAAAAACTCTAAAACTACAATTATTGTAAAAAGATAAACTTTAAAAAAGGTGGGTTTTTAATTTCTTCTAAAAAGTATGAACGGAAGTTGCTTCACGGATAGAGGCTGGTAGGGTGTTCCAAAGTCTTGGTACAGCGACAGAAAAAGCCCTATCACCGTAAGTTTTTAGTCGCGATGCTGGAACGGATAGTATGAATCTATTGGTCGTTGATCTCAAAGACCTACTACAAGTTACAGAACGTGACGTTAGAAGTTGAGAAATGTATTCAGGAGTCTTGTTGTGCAGGGCTTTGTACGTAATAAGCAGAATCTTGAATGTGATGCGCTTGTCAATTGGTAACCAGTGTAGATGATGGAGAACAGGTGAAATATGTTCACGCCTCGAAACTCCAGAGACTAAACGAGCTGCCGTATTAAGGCATAGCTGTAGTCTATTTAGACCACAGGCGGGAAGACCATACAGAATTGTTTGTTTTGTTTGTTTGTTTGTTTGTTTAATGGTTTTCTCCAGCACTTCAAATTAACATGACAGTATTAAGGTGACAACAATATAATAATAATACAAGGTTACAAAATCGGTGTAAGTACAAGTGGAAATAAAGTTATAGGAAGTGTGGAAGGAGGTCAAAATAAGTAAAAAACTTTAAGACTTGATCCCCTGTAAAAAACCGGAAGATGGTACATAAAACTTTAGAACACATTGCATTGCATTGCAATAATCTAGCCGTGATGTTATAAGTGCATGAACTAACTTCAGAAGAGCATTTTTTGTTAGGTACAATACTTTTGAATATGCTTGATGTTGCGCAGATGATATGAAACCGACTTACAAACGGTGTATATGTTTCTCCATCTTCATTATAGGATCAAAGACAACCCCTATATTACGGACTTGCTAGTCTAATTGATCTTAAATGTTCTGTTATTCTATCAGCCAGTCGCCTTATGACTTCACACATTAATAATAATAATAAGTCTCGAATAGGAACATGATGTCATAATGATATGTCCAGTGTAGCCCTTCAACGAAACGTTCCATATATATATATAATGTAGGCCCTATCTCGAACATGACAACCGAACTATTGGCCTTAGTTCGATAATGACAACCGAACTATTGGCCTTGATTCGATAATAACAATGAATGGGCTGAACGTCTCAATGAGTTCAATGTCTCGCCTCCCAGTCGTGTCTCCCCCAGAAAAAAAACCCAAAAAACAACACACGTAATATCACAAATCAATTTTCATCACAAATCAATTTTCTTCACGATCTACCCATTCAAGTAGCTACATCAATGCGTTATGGCAATGTAGTTTGCTTGCCTTACTTAATCCGAATACCCTTCCCCAGTATTTTAATTTTAAAAAATAGTAGGCAATATTTTGTACTTTCAAATGGATTTTTTTTTATAATGACATAAAACGTTCGATGAATTAGCCTTCTTTTTAATCTACACTGAGATCGTATTTTACTTTCGAAGTTGATGGTTAGTTTTAGCCTTTGAATGGAAATTGTGATTTCGTAATTTCTTTCTTTCTTTTTCATATTCTTCTTCTTTAGTTACGTTTAAATAAATACTTATTAATTTATTCTATTTATTAACAATTCGACGCAAAATAGTGTCGAAAACTACATGATTCCGATAAATATAGTCAAAAATACATACCGTACATGTATATAGCTTAAAAATATAATAATATTCATACAGTAATAGGCGTAATTGTATACACAGATTTACTTTGGTTAATCCATTATTTTTAAAAAAGGGTAAAGGTAGTCCCGTCTTTATTACTGAATGTAGGGGAATTAGTTGTTAGCCTATCGTACTAAGCCTAGGCATTGTGTGGTAGGGTGCCCAGTTCCTTTCCACGTCACCCTTTTTCCTCCCCACTGAGTGAACCACCGGCTACCAATTTATATTCCTGGGTAGAGAGAAACAAACTTATTTAAAGTAAATTATTAATGATTTAAAAACAATCATGTGGATTAATTTTAAAACATTAATATTTTTTTTCGCTTATGTCACAGGAATTAAATTAGTAATTCGACTTTGCTAGAATCATGTTTACGTTAAACGATAATGTTAAGCAAATTAAACAAGATATGACACATGATTAAATACTAGAGCACTTCTACTGTTATGTCTGATGATTTTCAAAATTGGGACAACGGAGTAATGTCGACTTAGTTAATTACAACATTCAGTGTGTTTTAAATAATTTGACAATTAATATCTGACAGGGGTAATTTACAACGAAGCTATCGGTAAATTTACCGTCGATTTATTTATAATCAGGCGCTACTGGGTAGGGACAAGACTTCCTGCTAAACAACAAGACAGCTATTAATATAGAAGCCTTAATAAGAGAGCTGGTGACTTTAGAGTGGCCGGGACCAGCTACGGTATCTTCGGCTTTGAATTTAGAAGGATTGAGTTGTGTTAAACTGAGTATATAATGCACAAAATGTTTATGAAAGTTCTAGGCCTAGTGCATAGTGCCTATGTTTTATTAATTCAGAATATATATTATATCAACTTATAGAACGTGTTTTAAACATACTGCACGACAAAGACGATAAGTAGAGATAGATAATAATAGCACCAAGCTTGTCAATATCAAACAGGTGACATATGGTAGCTTAAATGAAACGACAAGCTTTGCTATCCTAACTTTTAATCCAATCCAAAGACCAAAGGCTGATGACACAGCTCTAGAAGCTTGATAGGAGGCCGCAGTTAACAAAATCGGTGAAGAATTGTGCCTATGTAATGAAAATTAATGTATGGAATAAGCCTATAAAAAGCAATGGTCTTAAGAAGCACGAAAGACCAAATATCAATATCTATAACTAAAATTATGTCAATAAACAGCTTTACAAGCTTTTAAAATCAGTCTCATGTGTGTCAATCAATGTCATGTGTGATCAGTACAAATTCTAACAAAACGTTTGAATTTACACCAGGCTAGTTATCTGAAGGTTGTGGGTTCGATTCACACCCGAATCACCAGCGAGATTTTTGTACCGCACGTATTTGTGAACGTATACTGAGCATTGATATAATAATAAAATAATAATATATTTATACAGGATTTCACAATCAAGTATAAACCTGTTTTTCGCTGTGGCTATGTCAGAGAAAAATATTACAATACATCAAGAAAATTCATAAGACTTATACCTATAGACTTAATTGAGTTAATTGAAAGCGAGCGTTTGATAGTTTATGTTACCCCTGGCTTGGTGCTCATGATTTCTAGCCTCCACACCGATGTTTACTGCTGCTGAGTAGGTGTTTTTGCTTCTTTGCTTGTATATGTAGGCCTACATATATATTTTATGTATGTATATACATACATATATATAATATATATATATATATATGTAAATATATATATACAGTATATATATATATTATATATATAAATATATATATATATATATATTGAATTTCTGTATCAAAGACTATATACTGTCTCTTATACACATCATATATATATTGAATTTCTGTATTGAGTTTTCATATTTATTATCTGATATCAGCTGTGTTTTTTTTAAAAATATATGTATAATTTTTATATGGTTACCTTAATATTTTTAAAAATTATATTTGATATGATTGTTTAAATCCTTTTCAAATATATTGTTTATATTGAAAATTGTTAGACTCGAACACAATTTGGCCTTCGAGCCAAGATTTGTAACAATTTCAATGTTGTTTTGATGATAAAATTGAGATGAAAATTAAAGTGAAAAATTGCCATCTTTTAACAGCATATTATTATTAATGACAATACAGCGATTGTTAACACCATATTTCGAAGATGATCATAATCAATTAGCTTATCCACCATTGGTTTCACAGACCCTCGTCGGCTCTCGTTAAATTTCTCAGAATGGCCAACATTATTACTTAGCTAGACACAGCTGGATCATAACTAAAATGCACATTAAGATAAATATTACCCCTACAAACGCCACTACACGGTCATCTACATCATTTTGTAATTAGAAAAAGTAGCCTCAGATAGAAGTGGTAATAGTGTTATATACATAATTTACTACCACTGAATATTTACCACCACTGAATGTTTACCACCAGTGAATATTTACCACTACTGTATATTCACCACAACTGAATATTTACCGGCACTGAATATTTACCACCACTGAATGTTTACCACCTCTGAATATTTACCACCACTGAATATTTACCACCACTGAATGTTTACCACCACTGAATATTTACCACCACCAATGAATGTTATATATTTATGTTTTCATCTGTCGATCTATTTATGTGTTCATACCTTCGTTCAGTTTGGTATACAGGGCCGTTTTCGGAATTGCCATTGGGGAAGGAAAGAGGCGCGGGTTGTGCAAAAAAACTCGACCAACTGGGGTGTACTATAATCGCCAGCAGGGTCAGGGCAGATCCGGTTGGAGCGCAACCATAATAATCTTTGGCAACTTCAATGTCCAATACTGGCCTAACAATCGAATATTCGACAATTCTGTCGCATGCAGTGTCTGTCCGATATAATTAATTAAAAACGACATTAACATTTCTTTTTCACAATTTTCTCCCCAGGAGTTGCCGCTTTCTTTATCATTCTGTCGATTGATGTGACGCGCGCAGCTACAGAGACTAGACGTCTGAATTTGGAATATAAACTTTGATAATGGCTGAAAGTGATTACGTTGATCCCATTCTTATTCAAACAAATGATTATATCCTCTTCAATTTAACTTACCCTTTTGAAATAGAGCCTGTCTCATACTTCTGGGCCGCTCTTTTCGTAGCAACAATAATTACTGCTGCTGGGGGAAACATTATCGTCATTTGGATCGTTTTGACTAATCCACGCATGCGCACAGTGACGAATTGTTTTCTTGTAAACTTGGCGGTGGCGGATGTTTTGACAACGTCATTCAACATGATTCCCGCTTCGTACATGAATATTACACAAAATTGGATTTTCGGGAAAGCATTATGCAGAATTAGTACTGCGAATGGATATTTTTGTGTTATGGCGACCGTTTTCTCGTTGGTGGCAATAACGTTGGACCGATATAGAGCAATTGTTTACCCATTAAAACCAAGACTGTCGAAGTTAACAACTATTGCGATTGTTGTAATAATTTGGAGCCTTTCTGCAGCATTTGCTTACCCAGCACTTTTTTACTCTACCACACTAGCAGCTGTTTACGCTCTAGATGACACTTTGATACACAGATGTTACATTGATTGGCCTGATGGACAACAGAATTATGGATTTGATAACTTTATGTAAATTCATTATTTTTTTTTATTGATTCGTCAATCTATCCATCAATTTGCTCATTTGATTCATTAATTCATTAATTTGCTCATTTCATTAATTAATTTGCTCACTACATTCATTCGTTCATTCGCTCATTTATTCACTGAAACAGCGTCTACGCTGTAGACAACATTGATCATTTGTTACATGAACTGGAATGATGGACAACTGTTTTATTGATTTGATGAATTTGTGTAAATTCATTATTTTTTTTTACATTGAACCGTCAATCCATTCATTTATTTGTCCTTTTTTATTCTTTCATTTCTTCATTCATTATTCGTTCATTCAATCTTTCATTCATTCATTTCTTAATTCATGCATTAATATCTTCAAGAATTCGTTCATTCTTGCTTTAATGCCCTCATTCATTCATTAATTTCTTCAAGCATTCGTTCATTCATGCTTTCATTCATTCCATAGTCAAGAAAATGTACTGTTAACAGTAGCCCAGCATAGGCCTACATTATTTTGATAAAAATGTCAGATATTTGTACTTGGCTTGAAATGTGTAAACTAGTTTGATAAGAGAATAAATTTTCTTTACATTATCTAAGAGTTCTTTTTAAATTTGAAAAATGTAAATGTCAAAATGCCAAAAATAATTGAAAAGATCAGATAAAGTTATTAACTTCCAACCAAAAACACTTAATATAAAGAATTAAATATTTTTCGTTGATTTACAGAATGTTTTACTACAAAAAACATTAAATTGAAAATAACCAACCGCCTGTTAAATCACGGGATTTTATTTTCTCCAATTTTAACTCCGATGAGGAGCTCTAGAAACACTCAGCTGATTGATAAATTAATATCTTTTTTGTATGGGCGGCCGTTAGGGCCTCTAGAAAAACTCGGTTGATTGATTAATAGACTTTTTTTGTATGGGCAGCCGTTAGGGCGAATATACTCTACTGCCTCTATTATACTGCCCTCATCGAAGCTTTCGAAATTACGAGAACATAATAACTTACCTAGATACTGTATCTCATAAAATATACAACATATTTACAATGTACAAAGCATTTAAAAAAGTTCAATTTAAATCCGTTAAAAATACTAAAAAAGCGAGTTCTTTGCAAAAAATACCGTAATTTCAATGATGAATACATTAAAACAATATATCTTTAAAAACATTCCTATCAAGAAAAGATACCAAAACACGCAAGAAAAAAATGAAGCAAAATTTTAAAATTCGAAAAAGACATTTAAATATAATAATAACATATTTACATTAAAAAGCGGTTGGCTGAGAGGTATTGTTCCTCCTTATACTGAAGACCCCATTTAAACCTGGCCAGCGTCGGGTTTTAATTGGAGTCGGATCGCTTGGCTCCTCGAAAACCCTCATATTGAGAGTTAAGTGGGTTAAGGACAATGTATCCGTACCATGTCTCCGTTATGTTGTAGTTAGTACGGGTGGCGCTGCACTGGCGGCTGACGCGGCTCGCCCAGCCCAAATTTCCGATTTCCAATTAGAGTGAGGACCAATAAAGAATTTTTAAAAATACAATCTTGAATAAGATAACTGCGCATACGCTGTTGTATTTGAATGATCAAATTAAATATAGGCCTAACTGTATTTTTTTTTCAGATACCATATGTGTTTTACGGTATTTACGTACGTTCTACCATTGTGTATAATGACTGTTTGTTATAGCGTCATTGGAGTGAAGCTGTGGGGAGGCAAGATGCCGGGGGAATCTGTACCCAATCGACCCAGACCCCATCTTGAAGCTAAAAGAAGGGTAGGCAGGCAATACCTAAATAACGTTCATTTACTTTATTTTTAATATTAAGCCAACTTTCATAATGATAATATAAGGCCAAATAAAATTAATTACTAGCTTCACGTCCCTGTCCTCATCAAATTTTGAAACCTCATGAAAATATTATTATATGCTATTTAAAAATAAAAACTTAATAATTTTTTCATTGAAAATAAAAATTATGATGATCTTAATTATTGTTGTCAGAACCTAAGAAGTAGGAAGTAGTAAAGAAACACAGATGCAGTATACATTATTACAAAGACGTATTTTTACTTCTTTTATAAAATAATAATTGTTATTATTTACCAGCCGGTTTATCACTAGTATACAGGATAGTTAAAAGCAAATAGTAAATACCATTACCAAAAAATAATTTCAAATTTCGGACGTGAAACAATTTTATTTCGCTTAAAAGGTAACGAATCTGTAAGAAACGCCAATATTCTATTGAATTTCCAGGTTGTTAAGATGATCGTTGTGGTGGTAACAATCTTCGCCCTGTGTTGGCTACCGGTGCACGTGTACTTTCTACTATCAAGAACTATCGAAGATATCTACTTAATTCCATATATACAGCATGTCTACTACTTCACCTGGTGGCTCTCAATGAGCAATTCCATGTGCAATCCGTTTATATACTGCTGGTTAAATGACAGGTAAGCTTATACCAGACGGTTACTCGAATCTGTTCAACCATGAAGCCTCTGTGGTCTAATGGTTATGACGCTCACCGAATCCCGTCACCGGCATTTTATTACACAATGAATTTATAGAACAATTTGATGATTTATATGTAATTTAACAGTGTTAAATATATATAACAAAACAAATAGGCCTAGATAAATAATAATAACAATACGAGGCAATGTTGTCATTTTCACTTTATTAAATTTTATTTAGATTTCGCAAAGGGTTCCAACATGTATTTAGGTGTCTTCCGTGTGTGAAAGCGATCGACCCACCGGAGAAGCCGGTCAATCGGAGTAGGACTAGCAATTTTACTATGATGAGTATGCACAGTACGTCATCAGGAAAACGCACTGCTTCTAGAAACAGCTCCTTTATGACAACTACCATGTACGAATGCCATGACTCCATGGGGGATGACAACACAATATGACAAAAGAAACGTGTTACAAACGCACCACCACTAATGCCGTGACGCCTTATCAGGACTGATACCATTCAGGGGCTACAGTCAAAAGTGGATATTATCCTACGTCTGTGCTTAGTCCCACCTAACTTAAAAGTAGACTGGAAAAAGTGCCTAAAACTGCTAGTGTACACGAATTAACAACTAAGAGGTAAAAAAAGTGAAATGTTAGTCAAAAATCACTGCATCACAGTGAAACATTAGGCCTACTGTTCCCAAAGGTCATGTTGGATGCTATTGAATTGCCACGATGGGGAAATCATCATTCTTTAACTTTGATCATGCTGTTCATTAAAGATTTGGAATGGATTTCTTGTGTCGCTCCTGCTCACAAATAGGAGAGACCGCTGACAATATTTCTCAATGACTCGGGGTTGCTGAGACGGATACAACATTTTCATTTGGCTGACGCACACCACCAATATACTGACAATAGCATTCGTCATTTAACTGTCACGTTCTGAGACACTAGATACTAGTAATTGCCTATTAACTGTTGCGCGCGCTCAGACGCAGAAAACATTTCTCATTTGTCTGAGAGAAAACCCCGTTTCGTAACCTTATCTGTCACAAATCGACAAACAAAATGTGGCTGTCGTTCACCATCGACACCCTAACAACACGGGTCATTCCACCGTTATTTGACGCTCGTAAAACGCTTATGTCTCAGATTCAATATTAATCAAACTTTGCTCATACCACTGTTAGCCTACCTGCACCCGTCAAGAGCAGCCGAAAAGCTTGGTGTACATACAATCGCTACACGCCACCGCCGACGGCTTCCCGTGATGCCGATTGGTCGGTCGAGTTGGGGAGCCTCCCCGATCGTGACGGGGACTGCTACGCAGTACACCGATTGCACTGAAAACACTGTAGCGATTGTACGGAAACTAGGCTTAACGTCAAAATAACAAAACACTCTCACAAGCAAATTTATGCCGATATATAGTCATGATGTGCCTATTATTACGGTCATGGTGTGATGTCATCTTGACCGCATTTAGGCATGTCATATGTTTTTGTCAAATAAAATCTGATCGTCTGGACAGGGCTTTACTCGACAAGGACACAAACTACATTTCACACTGACTGATCAACAGGTACTCACGAATACTCACTCAATACATAAGAATACTTAATTTGTTCTTAAGCTTGGCACTCACTTCGCACACGGTCGTCGGCCGACGCGATTCTATGAAAAACGCAACACGACGACGCGCGCGCAACGGATCGTGTTTAATGACGATCTGTTCAGACTTCTAATGACAAACAGCAGACGGCGTTGCGTCGTCTCGCTCACAGGGAGCGAAGTTGGATTCGTCGTGCGACGTGTACGACCGTCGTACGACGCAGTGAGTGCCCGGCATTAGATAATTGCAAGTTAATCCATGAACTAAAACTACCTAATAATGTACTCCTTTGTCCTGTTTCACAGATTGCTTATTAACACACTCAATTTTAAAATTTAAAAGCATGGATGGATTCAACACAATAAGATAAACAATTCTAACAACCTATACTATGGTAGATAGACCTATTCTCAACGAAGATATCTGTTGATACAGACGTACGTAAGCCACGACAGTGACAAAGCTTCATTTATGATTAATTAACGACTGTGTGTAAATAGCTATAAATTTGACGTTCACATGATAAATGATGAAACTAGGACATTGAAGATATACAGATAATTTAGACGTAATTTAAACGCGAAAACGCGTTTAACGCGAGAATGAAATGCTTATAGCAGAAAAATTGACGATAATATTTTAGTATACTCTCGCAGTGTTTGACGACGGTAACCAACTGGACTCTTTAATATCTAGATGTGTATAAGAGACAGCAGTATATCTGTAATAACATATTATAGTTATTGAATTGTTGTATAAAGAAAATAAGGTGTTAATAAACAGAATAAATATATTTCCACAAGCGAAGGCTATTATATAAATGCTGGCCTTAAGTCGAAAGAAATATTTTGTTTATAAAAAAGGACCAAATGAAACTAACCTATATTATTAATACTGAGAGCGGAATACACGGTGGTATGCCTGCTAATTAAAAATGTGGTGCTAATAATTTTGTCAGTATGTACGGGTTGTTGAAATGTGTGTTCTGGTGATAATATTTTAAATATCCCATCTAAGTAGGTCTATGATCCTCCTTCTAAATAGAGAGGTTTTGCTACTTGTCGTTATTCGTACGTGCTTACAACAAGTTTTAAACCGAATACACGAATTAAGGGCGCACTGCTGACAATCTTGTCTTGGCCAGTTACATTGCCGGTGAGTATTGACAGTTCAGGATAAATTACTGTAGTTGCATTACTGGTATTGTAGACTTGCCACAAGGGAAAAAACACGATGGTATAGCTATTTACAACTAGTATATGGCCATAGTAATTTAAAGAAATTTACTTTATACTATATTTAGTATTAGTCGATAACAAATTTGTAAACAAGTTTATTACAACAAAAATAATAAATGCGAGAGAATTGTACCGGATGATATACGGGTCGAAAGTCTGAAAATACGTCCACATCTGTACAGTTAAAGGCCTAAATACATGTAAATAATAGTTATCCCATTATTTAACTTAATCGAGTTTGATTGTACAATATCACTTATTTAATATTTTAAAGTGTTTTTAGCTATTATTAGGTCTACAACTGTGGCTTGTTTGCGAAATGCATGTTACTTTTAGTAAGCTTTAGGTGTACCGTTATAATTTAATAAAGCAGTTTTTAGTTTGTTCATGGTCTTTTCAAGTTAGCTTATTTCAAGGATCCAAGATTGTTTGCCAGATTCTGTTTAAATTTAGCTTTCCAATTGGTTTACGCAGAGCGGTTATTTATCATTACGCTCGAGTTTACCGACAGGACGACTTTGTGACACTAATAACGATGTTTTGACATTCAGACGTAAGACAAGAACGATGTCTGACAGAAGTTGAAAAAAAAAATATCTTGCAGAAATGAAGCAGACCCGGAGGCTTACGTGATTGGTTTGCTGACCACGAACATTAGCAAATAATGCCAGCAAATGCGTCTATTTTATATTATTTGACATTCGACATAATACAAAACTATGTGCCGGGTGGGCCCCCAGAAATTTACAGTCTTAAAGGCAAGATGTTGGGTTTCCTGTAAGCCATGATTTGAACATTTTAAAAAGTATTAAAATTTAAAGCAAACTACCAAAGAGAAACGCTTAGAATCTGCAAGAATTCTCAGTTTAAAATAAAAAAAGCACTTTATTATATCCAATCACAGGATAAGCGACCGGATGTTTATATTTTAATATGAGGATGAAATATGGCTCAAACTATTTATCATATATATATATATATAAATAATTATATATATAAATATAATATATATAAAAAATTAAAACCGAACAGTAGAGAACGTTTCGTTTGGGTCTATACCCTTGCTGCACTGATGAGGCCTGGAAGGCCGAAACGGATCCGTCTGCAGATATTGGGATTCCTTCCAGTGGATGCTTAGTTTATTTTGTCATTCTGATCGGATTTTCTCTACTGTATCGTAACCTATAGTGTATCGTCACCACCACCATCATCATTATTTATTGATGATTTTATTTGTATAATTTGATTTATACATTTGATATATTATGCTCCGACAATTGATATACAAATATGTTGGTATACATGTGTAAAAAGATAAATTGTCGAGAGGGAACATATTTAGCATTATCATTATTATTTAAGGAATTATTATTAAGCTATACATAGGCCTAAAGGCATCAATTTATCATCATTTTTATTCATCATTTTTATTATTATATACCGGTACCCTTGTTATCGTGAACAAGTATAGGGGCCTATGTAAATTTTGAACGTCGACGAAGAGGAATCTGTGAGTGTGAAAGACGTCTATGATGCCCCAACTTGGCATTGAGGCTTCGTTTGGGAATTCACATCCGATAAAGCAACTCATTCTTCACACTCTTGGGCATGCGCAGTTGAACAACACTACTGTACTAATTGCACATGAAATAACAGAGATCAAAATGAATACGCCCTCTTCTGAAAGTATTTAACAAGATACAGGCCATAGGCCTATTATTATATATAAGCTTATATATGAATTTATTATTACATAATTTCAACGAAGTTTATAAACATGTCGGCCCGAGTTATAAGGATGTACATATACTGTAACTGGTAAACTTGGGCGAATATAGACGATGTGAGGATATCACTAAGGTTTAGACTAAGGTCTATAATAGGGCCATTGTATATATTGTTTGTTATTATGATAATTGTATTAAAACGAAAAAGAACACTGAAATAAATTAGTCGTTTCTCAAATTATCTTCGGGGTGGTTTGTATTTATTTTTTTGTTCTTTAACTTTTCTAGCACGGTTCCCCAAAGTTCCCAATATTACATCATACATCAATACAATAAAAATTATATCAGTAGTATCTACTGAATAGACACTCTTCTAAATACGTAATGGCAAACAAAAAAAATTATGCAAGCTGATAGTGATGATCTATAGATGTTACAAAATAATATAATAATAACATTGATAATTAAAATCCAAATAAAACAATCGTTCTAATCTTCTAACGAACAGACACACAAACAAACAAACAGATCGACAAACATCGGTGAATACCGGTACTTCTCGTTGGGGTACTGCAGAAATACAAACAAACAGATCGACAAACATCGGTGAATCACCGGTACTTCTCGTTGGGGGTACTGTAGAAATACAAACAAACAGATCGACAAACATCGGTGAATACCGGTACTTCTCGTTGGGGGTACTGCAGAAATACAAACAAACAGATCGACAAACATCGGTGAATACCGGTACTTCTCGTTGGGGGTACTGCAGAAATTAATATTCTACATAACAAAATGTTTATCTTGATAACTCTACTTATTACGGGCCTGCAAACACATTTCAACTGACTGGTATTCGATTAGACTAATGTTGTAATATAATATTACAACATTGCCTTCCAAACCCATGGTCCTGGGTTCAATATCAATTCCTGTCAGTGTTGCAGGATTTGTTCTCACGACCAAAACAACTCCACTCCCTAAAACTCATATTGAGATTTAGTTTGTGAAAATCATCGTGTGTGTATGTTTGTCTTAAGGGATTGTCACCTACAAGTAGGCCAGTGATATATTAACTCAATCCTTGGCTCATGTGTTGTGCGCCTAAATAAATAAATAAATAAATTATATTAAATTATAATGGGAGACGTCAGATCCTCCCATTTCAACAAGAGGATCGAACTCTGTTCTCGCAAATATCTCGACGGTTCAACGACTTGGTACGCTGCTTTATGTATGAACGCTTATATTTGAATTGAAAATCTATTGCTAGAGGAATTTGCGTTAGGGAAATGAATAATCAACGGTTTTTTTTTGCTTAAATTGACATTTTTTCTACTCAATACTGAGTATGCCGTCAGCAAATTCCTGTAAAAAAGAAAAGAAAACAAGGGTTTCTGTTTGGAATCCAATCCACGATCCCCATAGTTTGTGCATGGCAATCTATCATTGACTTCTGGGGGCTTAACAGGACTTAATTCGATTTCAAAAAGCCGAGGGTTCCCAACTACTACAAATAGGCCTATTTGCACCAGATAAAAGTAAGTTATTGAGATGGCCTCTAAATTCATCAATCAATCAATTAATAGTATTGAAAAAAGTGTATTTAGGCATATTTCTATGATTAAATTTATAATTCCTACTCATTCTTCGGCAATATTTTTTCAGGTTAATAGCATCACTGTACTTTTAATGGACATACGAAGCACATGATATTTATCCGTCAATAAAACATACGGTAGTCACGCCATCAAAGACCTACCAAATATAATAATCCCTTACGTAAATTAAATTTAACGCAACTTAAATTTAATAAGAAAGTATAATACATACTCCAAGTAT
>NW_022705851.1:158584-189555 GCF_011630105.1 Anneissia japonica
TAATTATTGTATTATACTATTTTAAATACGGTACCGTAGTTGCCTATAGAGCCAGAATTTATTGATTTGAAAATTAAGTCAAAATGATATATCATTTTCAAATGCATTTACTGCTGATGAAATAGGGTTATGACATTAGGGAGTTTTCGATGCACGACGTTAACCTTAACTTTAACGTTAGTACCCGACATGCAGCACGATAGCTCCGACCCTTTTGTAAACAAATCGTAATACGCATGCGCAAACCCGTAACTAACGCACGTCGAGCACGTAAAATCCTGAAATTAACGTACCCGCAAACGCAAGATGAATAAATTATGACGTCATCCGTTAAAGTTCAGGTTACCGTCGTGCATCGAAAACTCCCTAATATGAGCAACGCGGCGGATTCTCGTGCCGACAGGCTGTCAGAGGACCTTATTTATTGATTAATCTATGATTTACAAAATACTGCACTAATCAACGAAAATATTGAGAGTAGCCATACGTATGGACAATAGAAATGATGATTACGATGATCGTGATGAGATTGAGGATGACTATGACGATGATGGTTACGCGTCGACGTTGATGATGATGATGATAATGATGAAGACAATACGTTGATTACAACATAAATGATTAAGATGATATTGTCTATAATAATGAAAATGATGGTCGTGATGATGATGATGATGATGATGATGATTATGACGATGATGGTTACGACGTCGATGATGATAATGAAGACAATACGTTGATTACAACATAAATGATTAAGATGATATTGACTATAATAATGAAAATGATCGTCGTGATGATGATGATGATAATAATATAATAAAAATGATTACGATGATGTTGATGATTATACTAAAGATGAGGATGCATTGATAATATCGAGTACATGATGATAATCTTCTATACAAAAAAAGGGCACGGTCGATTGCCAGTTAATCACTTTTTAAGTTAAAATCCCTCACAAAGATACACACCTCCCACCTTGGCTCATTTATATACGAAAACACCTTGTGTCATATTGGGACTATTACCCCTGGCAGGGGACTCTTTACTTGCACGGGTTTCTATCAAATTATCCCTTTTAAATTAGAATCCTATAATTAACACAAAATTTTATTACCGTATCTTTTAATATAAAAATTTCCCAACAAATTACATTTTCCACGACCGGGGTAACGGTGGGGAGGTCACAACGTTCGGGTGTGGACCCCTTGTCGGGGAGCCTGGACCCCTCCCAGACCTAAAATGATGAAGAGGATGAAAGACAATGATGATGAGAATGACAATTAAAGTTAGGCCTATGATAATGGTAATTATGATGATGTTTACGAAGGTGACAAAAATGACGACGACGATGATGATGTCATCAGTGGCGTATCTAGAAGGTGCGGTGGGGGGGGGGGGGGGGGGGGGCACACACGCGCCCTCCCAAAAATTAGTTTTCCTCCTTTCGCCCCAAGCAGATAAAAATCACCTACATCACCTGTTTTTGCCCCTCAACTGATCATCAAGAACCCCATCCCCCACCCCCGTTTCAAGAATTCTAGATACGCCCACTGGATGTCATGCGATTTCATTATTGCATAACTGACTTTGATGACGATGTCCAGACGATAACCTTGACAATGAAGATTATGTGGATGTGGATTTTCATTGCGCTCTCTTACAGTTCACACAAATGTATTTTTTCCTACATTTCCATATATTGAAATAAAAAAATCCCAGCCTGTGGTGATTGGCTGCGGTAGGATTGCGCGTAGCCTCAACTGCGTATTACGGTCTCACTGACCATTAATTAAAACTGTATAGGCATAATCAAACCATAGAAATATAAGAAGAATAGCTACGGTATATGATTCAAACACAAATATTTTGGCAAATTTTGGTTACAATAATGTTAGCAAATTAAATTCTGTTTGTCAAAAGATATAGCCTAACAATCGGTAATGGAACTCAGGAACTATAATCACTATGATAATAATATCACATCCACAGGGAATAGTAAAATTACTAGTTTCATTCTTGTCTCGTTTTCCAGGAATTCAATTAACCTGGTTTCCTCGGGAAACAGGGCGATCCAATGTTCCTAGAACTGAAATTAAACTTTTTAATCTAGATCTACAATATTGTACTATAATTTTCGAGTGTGACACTTCAGCCTAGAAAGCTCAACTAAAGGAACCGATCATTACAAAAATGAACATATAGGAGGCCCACTCAGAAATCAGTATTATATTTGGGCCAAATAGTTGCATATCAATCATTGACTAAATACATTACATTAATGTAAAACAGCTGATACCTTAAATTAATCCCGATGACATGCTTGTAATAGCATTTTGCACGAGCGTTTGTTATGACTCAGCAAACAATTACCGTACTGTTTACCGATGTGCTTCGGTCGGCCTATTAAACGTCACTATTGCAACAACAATTTAACTTCGCTAAACGATAGATGGCGCACTTCAAATGTTACAGAGTAAACAAGAGTTAGTTCCAGTGTGCATGTGTTATAGAGAGGCCTAGGCCCTAGACACATTTGGAATTAAATTCGTTAATGTGTCCTAAACCGGCTATTTTGTATCACATGTTAATGCATAAGGTAGGCTTGAGTAGATATACGTATCTGCTGTTAGTTGTATATATAGCCGGTACATCATAAAACCCAAAATAATGAACGGCAGCCTAGCTAGGCCCTGCGCGCATGAGAATTTCGCTACTTTCTCCTCAAAACCCGGGCGTAGCTTTGTTCAAACCGGGGCTGCTGATTGCGGTGAAAGCCATCTAGGGCCTAGCATAGGCCTACCCACAGCAGGATATTTTTCTACTTTAGCCTGCAGTATGGTACGGCCGTCCAGAGGCAAAACAACGTAACTGACAATTTTGTTGATTTTGAGATAATATAATTTGGGAGTATATTATTATTAAACACTTCTGAATAACTTGGGATAATTTCACTATTCAGGTCTCAAGAGTGAGTCGTTTCAGAGACCAAGATCTACCTTTAATTTAAGCATCACTTAAAATCTACTGATTTTCCATGGTAAAACAATGTAACTGCAAGATTACTGGGCAAAACAATGTACCTACGATGTAGATATGTTGTTTATTTATTGCCAAGGGGGGGTGGTGCCCCGACGAAGGGTCAAATTTCCCTGACGAAAGCAAAGTGGGCATGGTCGAGCTTCGACTAAAAAAGGTCCCGAAAGTGGTCCTGGGGGTGAAGCCCCCGAAAATTTTGACAATTTAGGGGTCTCAAAGACTTATTTCATCGATTTTAAAGTCTACTAATATGTAAAAAACACATATAATTTTTTTTCCTCCCCGACGGGGAGGCCAGCCCTGGCCCCCCTCCCGCTGGCGCCACCCCTGGGAATGGCCAAGTTGCCGTGGCGTATCTAAGGGGTGTGTGAGATAGTTTATGTTTTGTTACAGAGAATAATTTTGAGAATATTTAAATATAACATACTGTAGTTTAAAAAATGTTTTTTGTATTTAACTTTCTCGATGAAATGATAAATTTTTTGGCCCAATTTAATTGAAACTTGGAGCTGAGTTCAGTTGAATTTTTAGGGTTGATTATTCGCTAAGGACTTAAAATAGGGGTGTTTAAACATCTGGACTCTGTTCACTTTAAAGAACCCATTGCATATTTCGGAAGAATAGGGGGTTACCTTGATGATTCTGTGGTTCATTTCATCCCCTGTTGTGGAATGGATGCCAGTCAATTCGAGCGGATGTCAGTTCGAGCGGATGCCAGTTCGAGCGGATGCCAATTCGAGCGGATGCATTTAGTGCGAACTATAACAAGGGCGAATTTATCGTCGCCGTATTCTTGTATTTGTTTGTTTTCAATGCAAAAAAATGCTCTGATTACTAAGGTTCTGAAAGGTTTTTAGTACTTTTTGATAATTACTCCATGTTTGAATTACAGTCTTAGCAACTCCGACTACCAAGATGGCCGCTAACAAGTTAAAACTACAATAGAATTGCGCACTTTTCAGCTTCAAAAAGAAGAAAGTGCATGTTTTACTAGAGTGCACGAGAAGCACACACACAAGACGAGTGACCATTATTTTTTCCACGGTAAACAAAGTGGGGTGGCTAGCCACCCTATTCACCACCCCTCCCCCTCCCCTTCCCCAGATCTGCCACTGGTTGGGGTTCTATATTTAAAAAAGCAAATTATATTTGTAATTGAGTTATGCTACTCACTTATCTATTCTGGAACTGTTGTGAGCCCCCTTTCCCTTTGAAAATGTCGAATTTTTAGCTCAAATTATATTTGTAATTGAGTTACTGTATGCTACTCACTTATCTATTCTGGAACTGTTGTGTTCCCCCTTCCCCTTTGAAAATGTCAAATTTTTAGCTCAAAGATAGGAAATTTTGAAGAAATTCGTATATAACTCGCACAGGTTGTTGTTCGCACAAGTGGATCTTCTTCCGCTCAAACTAGCATCCGCTCGAAAAAAATTCCGCTCTAATTGGCCTTCGCTCGAAGTGGCATCCACTCGAATTGACTGGTTCCCTGTGGAATGATTAAGGAACAATGAAGCTACTGTACTATAAGTGCCTCTCTACTGTACAGTACGTAGGTAGTCACAGACCACCCCCATACGCGCAATTCGGCACAATGATACTGCAAGTTGGTTATCCTACTTTTACCATACCTCCTGTATGTTAAAGCAAAATGTCTAACATCAAATTTGTCAAACTTGGCATCTCTATGCATTGCCTACATAATACGTCTTTGTAGTCATAGTTCCTGCCCTCAGCAATTAGAAAACAGATCACAGAATATAGAACTTTAATTGACTGGTTCTTTAAGCACCCTGGAATGAGTCTGATCAAATGTAGCCTTACACATCTAGATGTGTATAAGAGACAGGTATATATTGTTTGTTATTATGATAATTGTATTAAAACGAAAAAGAACACTGAAATAAATTAGTCGTTTCTCAAATTATCTTCGGGGTGGTTTGTATTTATTTTTTTGTTCTTTAACTTTTCTAGCACGGTTCCCCAAAGTTCCCAATATTACATCATACATCAATACAATAAAAATTATATCAGTAGTATCTACTGAATAGACACTCTTCTAAATACGTAATCTGGTGCATGGCTTTCTTTTTTGTTGTAACCTACAGTAGTTGTAAAATGGTGGATATATGTTGTATCGTAGTGATGATGCAGTACATTGAATTTTGTTCAGGATGTTAAGTACATGTGTCCCACTTTTGAACATAATAATGTCCCACATTTTGGGGTTGGAATGCCTGCAAAGGTATATTAAAATTGTTGATTTAGTCTTGTCATAGAATTTCCAATACTTAAATTATTTTTGTTAACAATCAGAAGCTCAGTGTGCAATATTAAATAAATATTGATTCTATTCTATTACAAACATTTTTTCTCCATAGTTAATAATTGGCCATGACCTTTGTCGCTAATTTCCTCCCCCAGAGCAAGTGAAGAAAGTGAAATCAAAGAACTTCCTCGAGGATTGGAGGGGTGGGAGCCTGTGGACGATGTTTATCGTATCAGTCGTTATCCAATCAAAGCTCGGCCCCTAAGCGAATGCATTGATGAATTGAGATCACAAGATAAATGGGCATATTGTCGAAAACCAGAATTGTATAGCGACAGAACAGTGAATTTGAGTCTGCTTTTGGATTTGGTAATAGAGAAGAAGGTACAAGTAGAAAATTTATTTTTCCCCATATTTATTTTTTTACATTCAACAACAGCTGGCTGGAATATGAAATGCAATGCTTCATCTCATTTGGAAGCTGAAATTGTGAAGTTCTTTTGGGTCACAAGAAAAAATGATTTTTGAAAATTACTTGAAGGAGCTTGGGATGCTACATTAACCATAGCTAGGTATACAGTTATATTATACATTTATCTGTCAAACTCAACAATGTTTGATTAAACTAATGAAGTAAAGTCACGAGTTCCAACAAACATGTAAAGACACAGCATTTGTTTCCCTCACCAGATTTATCTGAAATAATCTGATCAGACATTGTTAGACTCAAAAATGTTTGAATAGACTTTATGTGATGAAGTAGAACATTGTCCACTTTCCAACAAACTTGCGTAAAGTCACAAAATTTGTTTGATTATCTGAAATAAGCATACACTATAAAACTGGAAGTGCATACTGCTTAAGTCTAATTAGAAAAATCATAGAAGTAATGTACAGTGTTACACTACAGTATCGTACTATGCTAAATTGAGGATTGATCATTTTGTCTTACAGAAAAAAGTGGATCCGTTCCAAGGCATGGTCATACTGCCCCACAAATTTAAAGAATATAATAAAGTATTATGCTTTGCAGAGGTGAGCATTGACTTATAGTAATAATAATCATTATTCGAGGCGCTTAGAAACCTTGTTTATTTGCGCCTTATAAATTGACATATTATTTATTTATTTATTATTATTACTAACGTTAATAATATCAAATGACTTGGATGAAGTGAATTTGCACTTTACAAAATCACTTTCTCAGTTATGAATAAAAACATAATTAATAGGACATACAATAAACAACCTCCTCTACTTCCTTGGGGGATTCCCAGTTATGCATAAACATTCAGCATCCAGGTACCTCCTTATTACTCATGGGTAACCAGGGAAACAAACAGAGATTAAAGTGGTCTGTCCAAAAACATGACACAATAAAATGTTTGTTTTTACATGACCAACATTCCCTAGGATGATTTTCTGTGTCAAGTGTGAAGACACATTCAGAATAAAGCAAACCTAATTTAAATATGATTCAAGATTTCAAACAGAACATGATTGCTTGTTAAATTAGGAATCTTATCTTTAATTAAACTCATCTTCTTTTCTATTAAAATCAAACAGCTGAAGTATTAAGGGAATGCTTCTAATTTGCATAATTTTCTCTAGGGGAATTTAAAATGACTTTTTGAATGTGTTAAAAAACATCATCAATAAATAAAGTGTTACTTGGCAAGTTTGAGTATTTGGCTGGTGCGAGAGATTTAAAAAAACCACATTCGCTAAGATCCCTGGTTCCTTTAAAGTAAAGAGAGAGGAGAGGGAATTACATTATGCGTTACAAAAATAAGGTCTCGTAATCTCAAAAGTATAGCAGTATAGTAAGATATACATTTTTAAATAATTAAATGTTCAATTGAACAAAATTAAAATGTCTTAAAATTGAAAAATAAAATGTCTTAAAATAAAAAAATTGAATACCAAGACACGATTCAACTCACGACCTTTGGTTCAATAGAACACATCGTTAAGCGACCACGTCATCTATATGACGTGTCCTATTAGTTGTATTAGCAGTATGTATAGTCCATGGTATTGGTGGCGCACTTCATAAAAAAAAGGTCTATTAATCAATCAGCAGCGTACCCTAGAGCTGCTTATTGGAGCTAAAAATAATTAGAGAGCTACAGTATACGTGGTGATAAATCAAACATATCTTTAGATCTTACACATCATGTCTTGAATATTTACCATGCATTATCATAATAAATCACATGTTGTAAATGTTTCTTAGTATGAACCCTATTCATATTATCCTTTTGGTTAAATGAACTTACTGCAAATAAGTAATCATATTAAAAGTAAACCATTATTATGATGAAATAAGTCTTGAAGTTTTGCATGGCAAATTAACATTAATAAATAATAGGTTTTCAGTACACCCTGCGGCGTGTGCTACAAATCTCAATTGATGTTATCTCGTAATTATTATTGTAATTGTTTGGATGTAATGTGCCAACGTTTCGGTTAGTGTACTCTAACTGTCTTTAGGGGAAGAAAATGATAATTATTATTATAATTAATATCTTCATAACCTTCTACATGCTATAGGATGACCAGGCAACTGAAGCACTGAAAAGTGGTGCCCACAAGATTGGTGATAAAAGCACCGTCGATAAAATCATGGAAAGAGAATTTAAAGATTTTGACTACGTAGTGGCAACTCCTTCATCGATGGCAATCCTAATGCCACTGAAAAGCAGGCTGAGAAAAAGGTTTCCAAATCCAAAAAGAGGTAAGACTAAACAGAGGTAAATAATGAATCAGTTAAAATTTCATTTCGGTATCACCTATTTTTTTGTGCAATTTTATAAGACTGACTAAATTTAAGTTTTCCAATTTTTGTTTACTATTATGTTGAGCCCAAAGTAATCAATCAGTTAAAATTTCATTTTTGTATCATCTATTTTTTGTGCAATACAATCAAATTTTAATTTAGAGCCCATAGTACAAAGTGTGATGTTTCAGAAGGCTATTTTCAAGCTTTAATTAATAAAAATAATGAATTTTGCCACATTTTTATTAAGCAGCATGTAAAGCAGGGATGGGCCCCACAAGCAAGCTAGAATCTCCTGGAAAATAACCAACCTCCCGCAAATTCATAATATTTGCATGTTGTTACTATTTTATTATCAATTGCCTCACGAAAATCAGTGCCGATGGCTAAAAATTGTATCCTAGAGCCGCCACTGGGTGCAAAGGTATTGAAGATCAATTTAATAGATCACAATGGGATAAAACATGGGATGGTCATTTACATAGTGCAGGCTATTTGGAAGGCCAAGTGGTACCACTACCTACAGCAATAATATCGGCGTTGGTTCGAACGGCATTCTTGCCTATAGTTCTGGTGGTGGAACAAGTCTTCTCAGATAAGGACTGTAGGCCCAGTGTACTGTAAAGAACCCAGTACACATTTCAAGAGGAGTAGGGGATTACCCTGGTGTAATGGTCCATACAGCCCCTGTTGTGGACAGACAAAGATAGCTGGTACTGGTTTACCGGGTAGCACAGACATGAAGAGACCCTTAGGGGATAAGAAAGTTACTCTGCGAGCTAGTCCACACCTCGAGCGCTTGGAGACTTTGGTATGAAGCGCTATATAAATCCAACCACATTATTAAACATTTTATTGTTTGATTTCTTTTTCTTTCTGGTTTCAGTTAAGTCTAAGTAATTCTCAGTTAGAAGAAAATGTCAAGACATTAATAGAAGCTATATGTAAACACAAGCCACCAACAGCTGGTAAGATCTCAAAAGTCAGAGTAGCTTTGTAGTAACTTGTTAATCCTGTTTATCACCTCATAACCTCTCAAGAATACAAAAATTAAAACCTGAACATTCAGAATCTGCAATTTAATAGCAAGGGCCATGAAAATATATAATTTACAAACACAAGTTTACATTTATGACTGCACGCTAAGTTATGTTCCACTGTAAATCACTGTTGTATTGTCAGGGCTTAGGATAACATTCCCTTGTATTAATTTACTGTATGTCAACATGTGATATTTTAGACCATTTTTTAACACTTGCCAAGTTAGTTACTGATTTTATAGTGATAACTAATGATCTTAATTGGTTGGTGTGCTTTACAGTGGCAGGTCTTTTCAATTTCCTTGCTAAAACTGGTCTAGAAAGTGTGCCTCCCCCGTCCTGCCTTATCTGCTCCAAAAGCCTTAGGACCTTTTTTTTTGCTTTATAACATTACATAAAACAAAGAAATAAATGAATAAAAATTCATTACTCAAATCCTGGTTATCCTATTTCAAAAGTATAGTACTTATAGCCAAATTTTAGAGAAATACTGCAGTTTTTCCTTCTTGTTTTTCAGGTCCTCTTATTAGGAAAGCAACGATCAATGCATTTTTATTGGATGGGCATCCATTTGAATTCCAGTCCTATGTTCCTGTTCCCACGGAAGATGATAAATTCCAGTATGAACTACACATGATGGAGGAACAACTTCAGAAAAAGTTGTAGAGCTTCATCTTACCAATTGCTATTTTCTCCTATTAGAACTCCCTCCATTTTAACTGTTAACTATTGTTTCAAAATACATTTGGCCTTCTACTCAAAACAAATGAGATCCACTTGGAATTCTGCTCCTGGGTAGGTATTGTTCCTATGACCCAGGCCCATTGCCAAGGGTAACATATACGTTCTGCATTGGTTACATTTGACTAAATGCTATTAATATTTCTAATATAATATTTGTTTCATAGCAATTAAACAATGAGCTCTCTTGGTGAAATAAAAATTCTGAAAGAATTTCATCTGGTTCTATATACTAGAAAAATTAATTGTTGAATAAATATTCTATAAAAAAACTGCCATGTTTTTGTTTCCACTACAGTACAAAATTCCTGTATATTGAAAGAATTTTTTAGCATATTTAAATTGCATTCTGGTACTCACTGTATTGAATTATGAAAGGTATGAAAACTGTATTGATACTACTGTATTGGATTGGATTGGATTACTTTGGTGAGAAACGCCAAGAATGAACCACAAATGTCTAAAGACTTATTTGCAGTGGGATACTTATGCCCAAGAATGTACACCGGGAGACAGTTATTGATTTTTACAATAGGAGATAATCCCCAGCTTTTCTCCAGAGAGTGTACTGCATCTTTTATATTGCACACAGGACTAATGGCGTGAACGGCTGCATTTCAGATCTCTGCTGTTCAGCGCATATACAGATGCTATCACCAATAAGTTGCTTCCCTTTTGTTAGCGACTCTACTGAGAACTTTACCCTATGTATACGAAAACTTTAACAAACTATTTCTTGTAAATTTTATGTGATCCGCATTTTAAAATACCATCTCACTGATGGAAGTCCACACGAATGCAAGAAATATCCGAGTACCTAAAATATCACTGTATTAGCGCTAAATAAATCTGTTAAACATTTTAATTAGCATACAGGACAAACCCACAAACTCAAGCCACAAAATACAGTGAATTAAACAATTGATTAAAATGATATATTATTTTATTTGAATAATGATTACATACACCGTACACAAAGATTAAATAACTAGCTTTTCATTCTCAAGTGTGCATGTTTAATTAATCTTAAATTATGATTTCTAAAATTAATTTGATTAATAATTTTACAGTATTAATTCCATTTCAAATTAACTCTTGGTTAATGTGATGTAGGTGATAAAACTGCACTCAGTGCTCAGTGGACTAGATATAAAAATTTATTGCTGAAGCTACAGCTTACTGCGTGCAGATGTCATTGTCAACAGGCGAACAAGAATAATAACGTTAATTCACAGCAAACTCTGGGGTAATAAAATCCCTCATTTAATCCACAGAGTGCAATCTTGTAACCTTTACTGTATTATCATATTTTGTTCTAGATATGGTGAGATTTACAATAAAAACACGAACAGAAGTGATGGCAGTTATTGGATTATTTAATAGCTGTCTCATTACGCGATAACCATTTGATACGACTGATGATTTTAAGAGTTAGAAAAAAAAATGCACTTAGCCATTCACTCTAACAAAAACAAAGGATTATAAATTATCAATACAAATCATTATTTACATATTTTGAATGTTTTAAAAAACCTTGCACCTTAACATTTACAAAACAAAAAGAAGGTAGGATTACATAATACAAAAATATTTACATACAAGCCACCTCTGTTGGCCATAACTGTTTGGATCAAGAAAATATACAAACATCTTCGGGTATAATATGTTATAAAACATCTCTAAACAGCTTAAAAATAAGTAAGTGGTGGAGTTGTCAAAAAAAAAATTGAATCAATAAACTATGGCTGTACAATAAGCAAACTTATATTGATGTAAAGAGTGACAGAATCAAGGTATATAAACAAATAAGTTAAATGTAATATGTAGTTGAATGCCATGGTGTCATTCGGCTAAAACTATAAAGTTAATTCTTATGGGTCTAAAAATTCAGAATAATGGCATTAGTCATATTGAAATAGCATTACAGTACCCGCTGCAATTTTGGAAATCAGATTCCACACTAATTGCAAGCTCAGTGGTCTAGTGGTTATGACACCAGGTTAGTTACCAGGAGGTCGTAGGTTCATTCCCAACCAAATCACAGATTTTTCTGCAAGTACTTGGGAATGTACAGAGAATTCAGTACGATATACCAGGTAGGGCAAAACATCACTCGTATATAAGCCATATGACTCTTGTTATTATACCATGACCTTTGACATAGACATTTGCACTGGAAACTACGAAAGGATTAAGACAGTCACCAAATAAATGCAGAATACCAACACTCTGAATTATCTATTTTTTTACTGTTACTATTTTCCATATAACCATAATTTTCAAATATCATAATTTCTAAATTTGTTTATTATATCACTTTGTGGCTGTCGTTTCCATTCTGCAAAACTTGAAGCTGTGGAAGAACAGTGAGATCTGATATTATATCAACATGAAATAGTTATTCATGATGATAAGTAGTGATAACATGAGATTAGGTGAGGTATGAGAATAAGGCAAAACAATATGAGATCATGTGAGGTAAAATAGGATTTATTAGAAATAATGTGAGATATTTAACACCAAAATATACTGTGAGCTTAACAGACATTTTTTTTAAGTTCCTTCCTGTGTGCCAAAACAAGTTTACATATACAAACATACTTTTTTTGAAATTTTATCTAGTAATATATCTTCAAAATGATGTATCTAATAAATTGGCCAGAAAATATTAGGAGGCAAGTAAATTCATTGACGGCACTGGGATAGCACTTTATATGGACTACTCCAAGTGCCAGTCATCTCGTCTGCTTTTTGCATTAATCGGTATTTGTTCAAAGGGCGCCCCCACTTGTACCGCTTGAGTGTACTACTGGCAACATAACACAACAAACATACATACGTCATTTGTACGTTATTGTCTAGGTGTATTTTCCGCGAACTACCAGACATTGAATGTGTGGTTCTACAATATATGACAAAGAAGTTATAAATGCTGGAATGGAATGTTACCCCCATTTTGACAAGTCAAGTCCCTGGCGCCCTCAGCAACACCTGTGGGCAAGTATACTTGTCGCTGGCAGCCAACGTCTTAAGATTAATATCAGATAATGTGAGGTTACCGTTAATATAAGACAATGCAAGGTTAATTTATGAGATAATGTGAGATTAATGAAAGTTAAAAACTTAAAAGCAATGTTAATGGGTTTGTCCTTTCATAAATATTTACTTCTTCTGATGTTTTTTTATTTTGTTTGCTAGCACCCAACTTTTTTTTTTTTTAAACTTGTAACCATAGTGGACTCAGTCTTGTATGAGAGGTTCACTGAAAACTGTTTTTTAGTCATGACAACATTTTTAGGCAAAATTCTAGAATTGAAAGATGGGCGCATAACCTACAAAAATACAATTCCTCCTCTTTATTAAACTTACCTTGGTTGTTCCCATATTTTGCATCATCTTCTTCTACATCTTTGGTGGTATCTTCAATCATTGGGTCTGTCTTTACTTTCATTGACCAATGCATTGACTGAAAGAAGAAATGAATGATTGTAATGAACTGAAAAGTTCAGTGACATACCTATGTGCTCTCACTGGGCCAGGGTCCCTGCATCTAAAGCTCTGCCCAGACCATTTGATTTGACAAAAAAACATGTGACATGCCTAAATATTGTCATAATGACATCGCATCATGACCATATATAGGCACATCATGACTATATATGGGCATATCATGACTATATATAGGCACATCATGACTATATATGGGCATATCATGACTATATAAGGGTATATCATGATGGGCATGTCATGACTATATATGGGCACATCATGACTATATATGGGCACATCATGACTATATATGGGCATGTCTTGACTATATATGGGCATGTCTTGACTATATATGGGCATGTCATGACTATATATGGGCACATCATGACTATATAATAATGGGCACATCATGACTATATATGGGCACATCATGACTATATATGGGCATGTCATGACTATATATGGGCACATCATGACTATATATGGGCATATCATGACTATATATGGGCACATCATGACTATATATGGGCATACAACATTTATTTGTCCAATAAAATTTGATTAGTGTGGACAGAGCTTAAGAGGCTCCATGATTTTACTGTGGAATTTTTTGTCTGGACCATTTTTGAACCCGAAAAATCGGATGAGTTAGATCATTTGGCGCAGCGGGAACGGTTTGGTTTCCCTGCCCCGAGGTCAGGGTTTCAATCCCTCGCTGTGCATTTCACTTCTGTCCTTGGGCAAGGCACTTTATCTGCATTGCTTCTCTCCATCAAGGAGTATAAGTGTGTACTAGGGTTAAATGCCAAAATGCACTGATATAGCTGCTGCAACATTATGGAATACTCCCCCAGGGAGCTTAAATATGTGTTCCATAGGCATTAAATCCAACGACCGGGGTATATGATGTGAAGGGCATAGAGGGCTTAACAATATGCGCTATACAAGTCTATAGTAGGCCTACTTACTGTTTTAACAGAATCTTTTAGGCGAGACCATTCTTCGTAAGGTATATGCAATCCGGAGGACAGCCACATGTCGTACTCTTTGCGTTTCTCTTCATTGACGAGAATATCCCGTGCTCGCTGAATCTTGCTAAATTCTTGCGCAGCGATCATGTCATCTGGGTTTTTGTCTGGATGATATTTTAATGCTTTTATCTTGTATTCAGTGTTGATCTGCTCAACCTTAATAACAATATTTAAAAACTTTGCTTAAGTAAATAAAATAATTTACTAAACACTCATAAAATAAACAATAATCAATATTTATACAGCAACTTAAAGATGCTTAACAACGGAAATGTATAAATATAAACTGACCTATACTTACTGTTGATAGTGGATTGCAACCTAGTACTTGATAAAATGTTTCTTCCTTTCTTGGATCATACTGTAGAATAGCATCCATCCTTCAGCAAATGAGATGAAAACCTATCAAAGGTACAATATTTCTCATACCATAAGCAATCCTAATTTTTACATCTCATAATAAACTAATAATGATATTATATAGTGCACATATTTACAAAAATAGCTCCAAATAGCTTGAGATTTAGATAATAACTTTTACCAGGAAAAAAATCCAAAAACATAACCCGCGTTGTCGCGTTGTCAATGACAGGTTGGCACACCATTTGTACAGTACACATACATTCATCAATTTGATTCTGCACTCATGGACGCGATTAAATATTTTCCCGAGCTCTGACTGGCTGCACATTACTGCACTTCGCAAGAAGTAGAAACTGTTCGAACTCCAAAATGCGCCAACAAAGCAAATCACCACAACCGAAAAAGCTAACATCTGGTAGGGTGTATGCATACGGTCAAACGCTTGCATTTCCCGAGAATAAATTTGGCTAGGGCTAGTGGAAAATCAGCTAGGCCTACAATCACTCGGCCATTCGACTTGCCTGACAGATAGGGAAACTTGCCACATTTGACATGGCATAATACAGCGATGCAGAATACATGGGTATCCTACTAATAAAAAACAGGCCAATGGGGACTTAGCAACAGCTAGCCTAGGCCTTATCTCCCTTTGGATCAGTCTCAGCACGGCTCTAGCCTACCTGGCCTTGCTTGGTCTTCTTTATGGTCTAGCCAGGCCTATCTAGAAAGCAAGGGGCCTAGGCTAGGGGCCTAGACTCCTAAGCCTAAATAAAGCTACGAACTTACACTGAAGAAACTACTATGAAAGACAATTATAAATGCCTATATGAATGATGGAAGCTAACCAAGCATTGATCTTACCAAAGCTCATATAAAAGCCTATACTGTATACAACAATTTGATTTTATTATATATAGGCCTAATCTCTTGTTTGTACAGAATTCCCTCCCTGACGTACAGTCGTTGTCGTCTGAAATTGCATGTATCATTCAATTTTTGAAATAACAATATATAATAAATTATATACAAAGCTTACATAAACTATATGCCTAAACTAATAAAATTTATACACAAAATATATTTATAAATATACAGTTATTTAATTAGAAATTATTATGTATCAAATAAAATGCATTATTACCATAATTTTAGGGGTTTAATTTCTCGGAAATCACTGTCAACAAAAATGGCTGACTCTCAACCAGAGATTTCTGCGGTGCAAACAAAGCGTCCTCGGCTTGAACAAGACGAGCATATTTCATCATCTTCGTCCTATTTTAATGCATCTGTTTCTAACCCTCATCAAGAGAATGCTAATTCACAGCCATCGTCAAATCACTTACCTGAATATTGCACGTCAAGTGTTGACGATGTCAGGGCCAGGCCAAATCTCCAAGGTTCAGCAGGTCCCGGGGAGGAAGCACGGTGCAGCAGCAGCAGCCTCGGAGGCCTTGATGAGCTTAGCTCAGTAGCAACCCAAGGTAGGCCTAGGCCAATGCAGTTCATTTTAAAGAGCGGTGTTTCCTTTTTTGCATAAAATAAAATAAGTTTAATACTATTTTATTAACCGTAACGTAACATAGCATTCTGAATTGGAAATTATTGGAGAACATTGTTCGAGTGTTTTTTTTATAATCCCAACCCAATCAGAGAGTCCAGGAAAAGGCCCCTGTGACCCTAAATTTTTTTCCCGATATGGTAACACTTTCCTATTCGGGATTTTGACAAGCACCCATACACGGATGTGCTTCTAGCTATCTTAGGCAGTATTATTATCATTATTGATATTTTTTAAATTTTATATAATTATGATAATGAATAATAAAATAATGAGCATTTATTTACATCAACTTGTAGATGTGAATAATGCACTACCTATGGACAATGAGCCATCATCTTCTACATTAAACACCAACCAACCAACCAATGAGAATATTGAAGAATCAGATGATAGTGATGAAGACTTGGACTTAAACCTGGGAAACTGGACACCACAGCCAGCAAAGGGTGACCATTATTATACCATAAACTTCATCAGCAGCAATATTAATAGGTTTACTTGTGTATAAAAATAAACATATCTTGGTATCTTTGTTCAATAATATAAAATTTACCAAAATAAAATAAAAAATTCATAGCAGACAAATGCTGAAATTGAAGATTTCATTTACAAATATAATTTATGTTCAAACAGTTATTTAATATTAAGTCAATATACATAAATATTATTTAAGCAAAAAACATAAACTTATACAAAAAAGTCAATATAATTAAGATAAATTACAAAAAAGGTGACGCCGTAACATTGAAAAACAATCACATGAACAAAATCATTACAGGGACAAGACTGATGTCAAACCAACACTAAAAAGAATTAAAAAGAAGGAAAATTTTTTTTTAAATATAAAAGCGAGTTACATTTAAATGTACATGGAATGTATGCGCTTGAACATTCAATAATAGATGAAAAGTCCAACAAGGAAGCAAGCAAACAAGTGTGAAAGCAAATTAATACTGTATTTTCGGATTACAAGTATGTTACTTTAACATACCATATATTTATAATTTTTATTTAATTAAGTCATTTCAATTTTTTAACTTTGTAATTTATTCTGATTGGTCTGTACACAAGGACTCTTTTTTTTAAATAATTTTTTTATATTGCTCGTTTAATAACAAATTTTTAAATCATTTTAATCAGGTCCGTTGGGTTGGCTTCAACAACAGATGATAATGGGAGTAAACCCTCGCACCATCCTCTGCAAAGTTTTCCCAGCCACCGTCTTTCCCGAAGGAATGGATGAATGCCAGCTTTGGGCGCTTCTCGTTGAGTATTTTGAATATCTGAGTGAGCCGAAACGAAGATTAAAACTAGACAACTACAATACTATGGATGATGTCATAAGTCTGTTGCTATCTTGCTCGAAAGTTCTTGTACTTACGGGAGCAGGGGTAATGTAGAAGCTATTTGAAAACCAAATTTTGATACCGATTTAGGTATAAATATGATTCTAAAAACACTTTGTTTGAAAATGTAGTTTTATAAACTTCTATGTTTTTTTTTCAGTAGCCAGAGGTCATCGAGTGTCCAAAACAATAAACTCCTCACTACCCAAGCTTCACAAACGTAGTTATAGACCATCAAATAATCAGCTCTCCACTCCCCAACTCATAAAGACTTGGTTAGAGAGCATCAGGGGTCACAAATGATCAGTTGTCTACTTCCTAAGCCTCGTGGACTTTTGTTATGGAGCATCATGGTTCCTAAATGATTTGCTTTCCATTCCTCAAGCCTCATAAAGACTTGGTTGTAGAGCATCCAGGGTCCCAGCTGTCTACTCCATATGCCTCGTGGTGTTCAATTATAGAGCATTAATGGTATAAATTGCACTGTCCTCTTTTCAAGCCTCATAAAATGCTCGGTTCAATTATGATCAGCTGTTCAATGTCTCAGACTTTATTGATCATATCTTTGGATGTACGTGTGCTTTGATTGTAGGTGTCTGTGTCCTGTGGTATTCCGGACTTCCGATCGAGGGATGGCATCTATGCACGGCTGAGCCAAGACTTTCCTGATCTCCCTGATCCACAGTCTATGTTTGATATCCATTATTTCCGAAAGGATCCAAGGCCATTCTTCAAGTTTGCAAAGGTAGGAGTGATAAAATGATAATGTATAAGAGAATCTATGGGCTCCACGTTGGAGTGAAGGTGTGGCTTAGAATGAAATGCTTGTTTAACAATCAAGGTGTTCAACAATTAACACTTTATATAAGAAAACAACTATTCTTTCTTATTACCATGCATATTTTTGCTTTTTTCAGGAGATCTACCCTGGTCAGTTTGAACCGTCTGTTAACCATCAGTTCATCTCAGTTTTAGAGCAGCAAGGAAAACTTCTACGCAACTACACACAGAATATAGACACATTAGAGCAAGTGGCGGGTATCAGTAAAGTCATACAATGCCATGGTAATAACATTGGGCTTATTCTACTGGTTCTTTTTGTTGAATACGATTTTTCGTTGAGTATTATTTTCATTTGACTGGTTCATAAAATAGACTTCGTTGACGATGAAAATTAAGGTAAACCAGAGTGCGTTAATCAGCAGTAAGTTATCCACGTGACCAAAACAAACGTGTCCGATTGGTCATTTCCGTTAATATAATTTTGATTGGATTTTAGAAAATAAAAATAATAATATTTACCCACATGAAGTTCAAAAAAAATTGTATGCTAACAGAATTCAAAAACTGGATGAAAACATTTTTTTTACGAAAAACCCATACTGCCACAATCTGAAGCAACCTTGATTACGCAGCGTGTAACTATGCAGCCATTTTTTTTTTGTTGAGTATTTAACAGTCTTTTATTCGACTGGTCTTCTTTGTTAAGTAGGATTTTACCACTGCGCAGGTGGGCATGGTTTAATAAAGTAACCTTTTAATTTTTATATATATTATTAGTAAAAATAATTATTATTATCAGGAGTGGAGCCGTAGCTTGTTGGTTGAAGTTAAGATCCTTGCCTTTGATTCCGAAGCCCTGGTTCAAATCCTGTAATAGGAGAATTACAAAATTTAGCTCCACTCCCTAAAGCTCTTTCCAGGCTTTCAAATTTTCTTTGACAAAAAACTGTTGTATACCCATATATAGTCATGATGTGCCTATATATGGTCATGATGTGATGTCATCATGACCATATATAGGCATGTCACATGTTTTTGTCAAATAAAATGTGTTAGTCTTGATAGGGTTTTAGTCTCACAAAGAGGGAGTTCATAGATCTTCATTCCATCCTGTAATTAGCAAGTTACTTGCTGTTGGGTTTGAAAGAAATAAAAGAAAATAATGCATTATTGTTAGTAATAAAAATATAGAGATTTATACCGTGCCTTTTGCCAAGAGATACAAGATGCTGGCGATGTTTTTATTATTACCCGTGGTCACCGGGTCCGTAATCAAACCAACACAAAGTGCAACCTACTCCACTCCCTGGGGAGTATTCCTAGTAAAACAAAAAGACAGTCACTCCGAAAAGAGACAGACAAATTTTGAGATTCAAATTCTTGACTGTCTCTGTCTCTTTTCAAGGATGATAATGTAAATGTAATAATACAGTAAAAAGTAAATATAGAAATAATTATTATTGGTAGTATAAACATAGCTTTAGTTTGAGATTTATTATAGATTGTCGTTTGTTGTTACAGGTTCCTTTGCAAGTGCATCGTGTACCAGATGCAAGCATAAAGTTGATGCAGATTTCATCAGAGAAGATATATTCAACCAGGTAAAGATTGATTGATTGATTGATTGATGCTAACAATATCAGATGCTGTAAAGCTTTTTACAAATCTTGAACTATCAAATGGTGTTTCTTTATGTACTTTTACAGTAACATCTCCCAATTACGAACCTCCCAATTACGAACTCTTGATTTCACGAACCCAAATTGCAATGATGACGTCATTATGAACGTCGTTTTTAACTACAAAACACTTAAAATTGTATTTAAAAGTCTTCAAAAATAATATAAAATGGTATATCAACTCAAAATGAAAACCAATAAAGTAACATAAAACTAAGTTTAAAGCAAAAAATGTTGATCAGCCAAGCTGAGATATATTACATTTGTGCTGTGCATGCTTTTTCAGGCATACTGTATGTCAGTAAATCTCACTTTTTGTTTATTGAGGGCACTATTTGCATGGATTCGCAATTTTAATGAAGGGAATAATAACACTCGTTTTGGCCATTATTTGGTGATGTTTTCATTAGGAAAACACTTCAAATGATTACTTCACAGTATGTACAGGTAATTTTGACTTCTGTAAAGTATTATTTTGTTGCAGAAAACAGTAAAATTCAAGTAATTTTCCATGACAAAATTTTGCTTCCATGGCAAGGCTTAGGCCTACCTAGCTCTGCACTTCGTAGCATGGCCAAGGCCTACCCTCACCACACTGAGATGCTATGAAAATTCAAACTCTCTGAATTACGAAAATTTCTCGATGGAGATGTTACTGTACTCATCATTTTTCTATTATTTTTTACTTTTAATTCACTGCATAGAATCACAGCTCCAGCGTGAAAATGGCAATATTAGGATGTTCCTCTTTTGATGGGAAAAAATTACTTAATCGTGGTTAAAAATAGATTTTTGAAAATGAACCCCCTCAGTTACAAATAATCTATTGTAATTTTTTCTTTTATCTTGTATATATTAGGTGGTTCCTTTGTGCCCTAATTGCCCTCAAGACAGCGATGAGTTAGCTGTTATGAAACCAGATATTGTGTTCTTTGGTGAAGGTCTTCCAAACTCATTTTATGAATCTTTAGACGATGATAAAACTGAAGCTGATCTACTTATTGTCATTGGTTCATCACTTAAAGTCCGGCCAGTTGCAACCATACCAAGTAAGTCAACTTCCTATCTTTACTTTAAAAAGATTTAGTTGCTTTTTACATGATCAAGGACCCTGAGGTTGGAAAGTCAGCATCTTAACCATCACGCTACACTCCACCCTATCAGCAATGCAGGATTTTTATCTATGATTTTGAAATTGATTAAAAAACCTTAACCGACATAGTACAGTTTGACTCCAACTTACCATAACACATGATGCTAAATATTTTCTGAAATCATATCTTTGAAAATTCCTTTTATTGGATAGCATACGATATTTACAAACGATATTTAATATAAAACCATCTTTATTTTGAATTTATTCTGACAGATATGCTTCCTCATGATATACCTCAAATTCTGATCAACCGAGAACCTCTTCCTCATATGACCTTTGACATTGAATTGCTTGGCGACAGTGACATTATTGTGAATGAGTTATGTCGTCGTCTTGGTGATGGCTGGAACCAGATATGCCACACAAATGAGAAACTAGAAGAATCATTAGAAATGCCAATGCCAGCAAAGATGCTGTTTGAGACGATGCCAACACCTCCTTATAGTCAAGGAGAATGTGAGGAACCCACTCAGGGTGATGGCACACTGACCACAGTTGAGCAGACTGGAAGCCTAGTAGATGATGTGTTTGCACTTGAACAGAAGAGTAAGCAGGATGGCACAAAGGCAGTCACAGAGTTGCCAGCAGCCACTGATGCCACACAAGAGGACAAGACAAACATCAGTATGCAGGGTCGAGAGGAAGACCAGAGTACAAAAGATAACTCAACTCAAGTAGGACATCAAGTCAATGGCGATAAGCATACAGTGGAGGAATACACCAACAAAGAGGCAGATCTCACACCTGAGAGATCTGCTGAGGTAAAAGATGCAGCAAATGCAGAATCACAAGTCAAGGAATGTGTGATGGACAAGGCATCATCCAGTAGTTCTCTTGATGTCAATGAAAAAGGCGGGTCAGTTGCAGAAAGTCAAGTAAAGATAGGAGTAGGTAGAAAAAAGAAAACACAGAGGAGATACAGTAGAGACAGCATTGCAACACACCTTAAACGTAAGTTCTGCATTTAAACTAAAAAACATGATAATATTTTTTTTCTTTTATATTTAATGCACTTTATCAGGGGAATGGGATAGTATGTTGGCATTGCTAGAGGGAAAAATAAGAGAATAGAGTGCAGGTCTCCCTTTAACTCCAATAGACACATTCCGCAAGGTTTGTTTACATCCGGTCACAAGACATATAGTGGGCATTACTATGGAGAATTTACAGTGCAATCAGTGTTGAAGTATAGGATAGGGTAATGCTTTGGTTGCGAAAACAACTGCCTACCATTAGCATGAAAAATTACTGGCACGGAAAGGCACTATGATTGTTCAAAATAGTATTTATTTACTTATTCTAGCGTTCAATGTGCATTCTATCCTTTGGAACCTTAGCCTCAAAGTTGTAGTGTGTCAGAATCGCAGGTCGCGGATCGAAAACTCTTGTGCACTCATACTGTACCAAAACACGCTGTAGATATGCAGGAGCCTAGGCCTAGCATTTCTTAAAAAATCTCAATGTTTGGGGCTGGTATCTTTTTGGTGCATTAGCAAACCATTATGGTAAAACTCTAAATTTCAATTTCCAATAAATTTGGTATACTGTAGTTACTGGTATTCCAACCAACATTATTCAACATCAAATATGTGCTTTACAGCAGAAACGCTCCGAAGAAGCCATGCGTTTCCTATTACTCTACATCACATGACCAAACTAGGGGAATGTGTCTATTAAAGGTCACCTTTCTGCCGTCCAAAGTAAATGTAAAATCTTTTATTTTATAATTGTTGTAATTAAGTAAAGACCAAAGCTGCTAAATACCAGAAAAAAAACCTGTTCCCAATACATGTACATGCTCTTTGGCTGATGGTCATCAAAACTCTCATTAGTACCATGTCGTACTAGATTCATAGTTTGGATCATTATGCCTATTTTCCCACCCTATCCGTGGACATACAGTAGTAGCATATTTCGTCACTCACATCACGAACTAACACAATCAAATTAGATTTAGTTTGTGAAATCACAAAAGCGCGTCAAAATACGCGCAGTTGTTGTTACAGACTTTTTTTGTGTTAAAGAATACGAAAGTGCCAGACAACCAATTTGCGCCTGTTTTGACGCGCTGCTGTGATTTCACGAACTAACACAATCTACTTCAATTGTGTTAGTTTGTGATGTGATCGACGATTTCAAAAAATTCTCACTAAAGTCACTTTTCCTTTTTATGTCATCAGCATCAACCTTTTTGTTTCTCCCACCAAATCGTTATATATTCCATGGAGCCGAGGTTTATCCAGACAGTGACTCCGAGGAGGAATCTTTTGACCAGGACTCTTCCTTAAACACTTCTTCAAGTTCGTCACATGACCCTTCAAAGAACACCGCAGCACCAGTACCGGATGATGTCATAGCCTCATCAGAGGACTTAGCGTGTAGCGATTCGAAAAATAATACCGATTCTTTAACCAAAGTTTGTTCTGATAGCCCTGTAATTGGGAGTGAGAATGGTGTTCTTGCAGCCAGTTTGTTACCATCAAATGGGATATCCCATGAGGCAAATTGTGAAATAACATTTGAACTGCCAATTGACAACAGTAGTAGTACTAAAGGCACTCAAGAGGTTACAAAAGAGATTGTGTGTAATGTTATGCCATCTGAATCCAACCAAAAAAGTTCTTGATTTATTCTACCAAAAGAAGACTAATCCAAGTCTTCCAATTTAGCCCAGTACAATCACTTTATTGATGTTAACAAGTTTTATAATTGAAAAATATGGGACAATACTGTACCAAATATATAAGTTTTTATATTTTTCAAAGTTATAACATTTGGAAGTTAATATTTTAGTTGTATTAATTTATTCTTATTTTGTTACGCATTTCTGTAGCAAAATCAATGTTAACAGATACATAGAACCACATACTAAGTTACAACCACATACTAAGTTACAAAGTCCATTAGAATGGCAGTAAATTTAAGAGTAATATAACAAATATTTTTGACAATTAATTCTAATTTTGTTATTTATTTTGCATATCTTTGTACAGTGTTGAAGTTGAATTACAAATTATAAATAAGGTAATAAGGTAGCATCTCCAAGATCATAATATAATTAAACTTTGTATATAAATGACAGAATCTGATTGGTCAGCTTGTAAATATACAGTATATATAAGTTAAACTACTGTACTAGTCCCATGGTTTATGTGATCGATTAGATTGATCATGCTTGTTTTAAATATAAACATCATGGGCTGTCCACTCCTATGATTGGAGGAACACCTAGAACTGGTACTAAATTTATTTGTATTAAGTATTTTTAAAGGTATTCTCAGGAAATTAATAATCTTAAGGCAAATTATCTGCATAAACTGCAAACAACTTGGTTGAAACTTAGCATGTATATGGGCAGCCAATCTATTTTTGTGTTAAAAGCTCTAAACAAATTGTACACTGCAGCAAAGATTAAACTTATAAACATAATATTTTGGTATGATATCCCAAGTAGGTTTGTATATGATCTATTAGTGGCCGTTAACTAAATTAAATGCTGCATTTAAATGCTATAACTGCAACAGGTTAAATTTACTGTACACAATTGATTGTTAACATACCTTTTGTAGTTATTTATTTGCACCAAATTAAGCAATTCATTGTCTTAATGTATTAAGTAGTAATGTTAACATTTTAGTACTAGGGTACCGTACCATTTACACACAGTGAATGTTAAAAACTAAGAAGGAATTACCTTTATGCTGTACAAGAAAATCTACAATTTACAAGGTTGATAGATTCTAATTTTTAAAATTTAAATGTTAGATTATAATTTTCTGAATGTATGTAAATCCTGTAGATCAGGGTGTTCTGACTTGCAATGATCAATTGTTTTAAATTAACACACATATTTTGGAGTGTTCTTCATGGAAAAACATACATTTTACTTTTGCATTCTACATGAAAATCTATCAATTTTAATATACTGTACGACTATTTACAATTCGATTGGTGAATACATGATTACTGTATGCATTGATTTCACTCTTGTTTTAGGGTGTCATCTAAGGTAAACAGGGTTTGTTGTAGAATTTTATGCCATTGAGTCTTAAATTGTATTCTTTTATTACCGTACAAAATTTTCATAGACCAGATTCCTTGTAAAATTGAACATTTGTTATTGATGATAAAAACATCTTGAATTTATGTAATGATGCTAATATATTTTCAGCTCAGTGCATATAGACACATTTGTGATAGTATATAGCAAGAGATCACATGCTGTGTGTGGTTTAGGGGCCATTATTTCAATGATTATTTAAACAGGTACAAGAGGCTTAAATTAATAGTGCACTGTGGAGGAAAATTAGGATTATTTTAACACATTGACTGCCATGTGGTATGGTGCGATTCATGTATGCCAAGTCTTCTTGTACAATAAATCTTGTAGGACGTTCAGTAATATTAAAGACTAAGGAATAAAATTATTATTATTAATATGCAAAATCCCTTCCCCCACAACTAAGAGTACATTTTGAACTGACTGGGCATATTAATAAGAAATACAAAAATTATGAAGCATGTAGAAGTGCACTGTAATAGGTGGCAGTCAATATGTTAATTAGCAAGATGATAAATAAATACTGGTTCGCATCTATGCATGAAGGATGATTCTGTGTTACAGTATTTACAACAAACATTTGTCACAGTAATTTTAGTTCGCATTGATTTGTAGTGCTATTTGCTGCCCTCTACAGCTCTTACCATAAAAGCATGTGTTTGTAAATAAACTATGGTAAAGTGTAAAACATTAGTTAATTACAGCGATTGTATTCAGTTAAGTATATCTTTATTACGTTAATCAGATAGTTTATTTTATTTATACTCTACTTTTAAATCAAGTACAGTATTGGAACATGGCAGACAAAGCAACATTTGATTTTTATCAAATGCCTAAAACAAAATTCAGCATATGTGACAAAGACAAGCCAAACCAGTCACTCGTCGCAAATCCTGTTACAGAGAAAATGGCCAAAACATGCTGGAATGTCAAATTTTTAAAAATCTATTTTATTGCACTAAACTAGCTTGATATATCTATACATCATTCTATGCTGTTATTTTCCCCATTTTCAATGTTAAAACAACAATTTTTAAGGATTTAAAGATAGTTTCTGCATGAGAAATGCCTGAAATCATAAACTTTGAAGGCTTATTTCTCAAATATTGTTCTTTAAACAGCTGTGTGATTAAACGCTTGTAACTTCATAAGGAAATGTCCGATTTGAATGATTTTTTAACCATGTTATAGCTATTATTTTACTCTCTAACACTGTAATAACTCAAAATTGATTTTTGCGACGAGTGACTGTTTTGGCTTGTCTTTGCCACATATAGACAGTCATTGTATTCTTTATCAACTAGTTTATTGCACTGTCTATACCATGTAAACACTAATTTTAACACAGTGCTGAAAGTGGCACAGTAAGACAGCAATTAGCAAATTTGTTTAAAGCTATGAGTATTGTGTATTGTATAATTTTATTAGTTTATGGTGCTCTGGTGTGCGGCAGCTGATCTGGCATCCACTTTTTGATTTCTCAACCATATAGCCAGCCCTGTCCAGACTATCAAATTTTAACATGACATGCCTAAATATGTGGCCTAAAAAAATCATTACTTGTTTGCCCTTCCTTTTTTAAAATGATAGAAAGGGGCAGGTGGAAAGGCCAGAATGACAATATCTTATATCAGACAACAACTTTAGACTAATTTGTAGGGCATCTGGCAAAAAAGAAAAAAATAAATTCACTCACATTTTTTTTAATTTGTAAAGAAAAAAGCTAAGGTTTTTTTGTTTTTCTGCCAGTTAGGAATGGTGGAGGAGGGCAAACAATTTTTTTGGCCTGGTCATGATGACCATATATAGGCATATAATGACTAAATATGGGCATGATGACAATATATAGGCACATAATGACTAAATATGGTCATAATGACAATGTATAGGCACATAATGACTAAATATGGGCATTAGAATGTGTTAGCGTATTCAGGCCCATAATCAGGTTTCCCTTTTTAACCCAGAGAACCATGGGGTTTATGCCCTAAGCCTGCAGCATTGTAACTTATAAAAGATGAATTTCATTAGCTGGAAATGTATGGCACAACGTAGACAATACAGTAGTTTCCCAACCCCCGAGGTCAGGCATTTCTTCTCATTGCTTCTCTTCACCCAGGACAGTGACCCTGGAGCATAACTGGGTACATTTGCCTGCTACTGCTACTAGTACAAGGAAAAGCAACCTATTGTTGTTGATGCTTAGCGAGGTGTGGGTTCCCTCAAGAAGGGGTTCCGCAAAACCTCAGAATCCCCTGGTTACGGGCCTGGTATGCTTTTTTCCATGTCTGCTGGAATTCAGACACGTCTATTCCATGCTTTGGTGTTTTACATGTATAAAATTGTAATTAGAAAATTAGTTTAACCAAGAACAACCAAAAATATTTAGCAGTACAATTACCACTTCGGGCATAATTCTCACTACATACTGTAATTCTATTTGTACAGAACAATTATAACCTTTATATATGACAATAACTTTTTTTTTTATAACTTGTTAGTTCTTGTTTTACTTTTCTGGTGTTTCCTTCTTTGGGCTATTGACAGAATGAATTTGGTTTTGTTTTCATAGTATTAACGAGAATTATGTAAGATGATATTAAATTAAATATTTCAGTTTAATCAATTTCTGTATGATTTGTAGTGTAATTCTTTTGAATAATACATACATTTAGGTACAATGGCTAGATTGCCAAAAGCGAGTTTTAATCAGTAATACCTTTTACAGTATGTACAACCAGGGAGTCTAAATAACAACTCCCTGGTACAACAATACAAAAATACCAATTGGATACAAATAGAAATTTCAACTGTTATGGGATTCATAGGTACCAAAAGAAGGAAGAAGGGACTAAACCCTGTAAATTGAACATGGGGTCTTAATTGTTAAAAAAAAAAATAAAAAAAAAATTCAAGATCAGTGTTTATTGAGGAAGGGAGAGGTGGGGCCACCAGTCAGCAATATTACCAAAACATTTTAAAATCAAGGAAAACATCTCTGCATTGAAAAACTAGGAAAAGTAAACTATTACAGCTTATGTACAACTACTGTAGCTCGAGGATAATCTTCAGTTCACGACAGGAGTAGGACAATGAGAAGAAATCCTGATTTACTTTATTTGCTCATGAATATTCATATGCAAGCATAAAATCTTTTTTTTTTCAATTTGTAAAGTCAGTCTCTGCAGTCATTAGAGATTTTGTCATACATTCTCAGATAGAACGATACACAGCACTGATAAATGTCATGGAGAAACAATGTAGTGTACTGTATGAAAAATGAAAAAAAAACAAAAGAAGCTGGTTTTTTTCGTTAACAGACTGGCAGATATTTCTGATCCTTGTGTTATGTGGAAATTACCATTAGCAATTGAAAACAAAGTACTGTATATACTTCAACCAATGCAGAATAATCAGAAGAAATTATTACTGCACTCTCTCCTCTCTGTATGCTTGTTTGTAAAATCTTTACACAGTCATCTACATGTAGTACACGTGAGGGGCGCAATGGCCAGTGTATCCCGAGTACAAATGCCTAAATGATAAATTATTTCAATATTGTTTTTATTATATCCACTTATAGATAGGCTTATCATTCACAATCTGTATCTCCATCTTTACTGGGCATTTAAACCAGAAAGATAAAAGTTCTTCTGTGTAACCAACCAAGAAATAGAACTTCTGTGGGGCCATTACTCTTAACATAACTGCAGTAAGAATGATCATATTGGCCCGCCTCTTGATAATCATATCCGTGGCTAAACAACCGTGAAACGTTCCATAAATAAATTTCCGAAGAAAAACATCCTCAAATATTCTGTTTGCCGATCCATCCTGATCTAAATCTATGTTTCCTGAAGAAAGGAAAAAAATGGAATTCAAATTCATTACGTATTCTGTAGTACTGTATTCGGAGATACCTTTTATTCATGTAATGAAAATCTTCACTGTTAGGAATTTTCCTGTATGTTCAACATTATTTCCCAATTCAAATTTATTGAGAACATATTTAATACAGTGCACCCTCCAATGCGAGACCCCTCTAATTTGAGACCACCTTTTAAAAGAACCAAATAACAATCTTCTAACACAACGCTAACCCTCTAATTGGAGACCCAGCCCTGAGACCACCCCAAATTTCAGGCCCAAAGGTCTCGAATTGGAGGGCGAAGTGTTACATCTGAATTTTCCAATATTTTTTACTGAACATTTATAAAAAAACTTATGAAACCATATCATTTCAGATTAACACTTTCACTTTTTATTCTTTACTCTTTCTAATGTCAATTTTTTAGTATTTTACTTTTCTTTGATTTTACTTTTGATTGACATCTCAGTATTTATTTCAATATTTATTTATTTATTTTTTTAAAATTCAATTTTCTCCATTTCGTTTTTATCTCATCTTGCAAAAACGGCCTGAAAAACACACTACTTCACACCACTTTTTAATCTAATTCTGGTTAGATGTTATTAAATAATCAAATCTATGATCTAATCAACATCCAATCAAAATCGAATTAGCTTAAGACTGGTGTAACAATAGCTACAGCCAAATTTAATTAGGCTATGTTCACACACGGCGTAAGGCTGGCTTAAGCCTGGCGTAGCGTACGCCTTTGTGTGTGAACTAGGCAGTGGCGTTGTTAAAGCCACTCACTACGCCACGTCCTTGGCGTTATTAACGCCAACTGCAGACCCCAGATTAGCTAACGCCAGTGATGCTTGAATGATTTGACCTCATTTCAAGAGATTGACCAATCACGATTGCAATATATTAGCTACTTTGGTCTCTTTTCTGTGCTCTCTATAAATAAAATGGTAAAGGGGTTCATTTTCTATTGCATTTTACTTAGTTATAATGTATATGATTTATTGATTGTGTTTTGTAAGATATTTTAACCATTTAGACTGTCTGATTAAAACATGCAACATCAACAATGCTAGCTGAAAAATCAAAAGTAAAATTGTTCATTTAAAATACAATAATCATATAGGCCGAAGTTCACTTCGAACAATTCACAGATTTAAAAGTTTTCATGATGCACTGTTAATTTTACTACTGTTAACACGTACATTATTTAAAACTGAAAACTATTCCACACCAGATAGGCCAATATTACTGCTAGTGTAACGAACGCCGTTTGTGTGAACACTTTGGAATTTTAATCCGTGGATTAGCTTACGCCTGGCGTAAGCCACGCCAGTCTTACGCCGTGTGTGTGAACATAGCCTAAGTAGGTTAGTAGCTGTTAACAATTCCCACCTGTATGATGAGTATTCCATCCCTTCCTTACTCCAGTATAATATGGCGGGTTTGCTTGTTCATATGTTATTGGCTTCTCTCCTTTGCTCACTTTTACTTTACCAGCTGTGCTTTTGCAAGCTACAACACTTGTTTGGAAGAATCTGATCTGTTGTTTTAATTGAATTCTATTTACAAGACTCTGAAAAAGACAGAGACATTCGCAAAAAAGTTGCATAATGTTTTACTAATTCAAATTTAATCAAAGTCTGTGTTGACTGTGCTAGATATAACTCCAATTTGCCTACAGTAGCTTGGAGTTGAAGTGCACACACATCATCATGGAAACCAGGGTTGGATCTAAAATTTTTCAAATAGGGGGGGGGG
>NW_022705851.1:189671-198872 GCF_011630105.1 Anneissia japonica
ATACATGTCATTAAAATGTGTTGATGAGAACTGAAAATGTTCCTTCAAAGGTTTTGTAACACCAATGGCAAGGAAGAGTTAAGTTACGTTTACATCGAAGCCCGATTCTGGTCCAATGCTTGAACAAAAAATCGTGAAAAATGGGTTCAGTGGTAAAGAATAGGACCGTTCGCATCAAATTTGACACTGGATTCGGACCGATGGATCTGAGAGCCATTTGTATCGTGAAATCATACGTTTTTTTTCCTTGGACCAATCAGCAACAAGCTTGGTCTGGTTCGATCCAATAGAACACATACGCACTTAACCCAAATAACTGAGTTGCAGGCTTGATGTGAACGTAGCTTAAGAAAGACTTCCTAACTAAACTAATAAATATTTACTTTAACATAACTTAACGTTTTCGATTATAAGTAGTGCAGACCTAGGCCTAAAACTAGGCCCTACGTCGCTAGCTCTTCTTTCTTTTAGCTAGGCCTATGCCTATTAGGTCTTAAAGACCTAGCCTATCTATACTAGGCCTAGCCTAGGCCGACAGTAAAGAGTAGGCATGCACACAGAAACCCAGGGCCATGCACACGCATAAATGGACCGATCGGGATTCGAAAAGAAAAGCTAGCCTAGCCTAGGCCTATATATAGGCCTATACCTACTGATTGAACAGACTATCATATTAATTTTGCAGGATTAGCGCAGATATTTGTAAAAATGAAACTATAACTAAACTAATAATAAAGGTTCTGAGGTGGAAATATAATAATACAAAGCTATGGAATTGGAAGTCTTATTACCCGTGTGAACTTCACGGAGGCAGCCATTTTCTTTTTGATCCTAATGTTTGGGTCAAAGTTCATCATTTTTAAAGGGCAACGGACCTAGATCGTCGGCGGAAAGGAATGGGTGGACCAATTTCCTTATAAACAAGGGGGATGAAAAACGTCTCTGTCATGTCGTCTTGCTTTTATATTTCACAGATATTTATTGTGTGCATACTACATCTTTCTATAAAATGTGTCTGCTCATTTGATGCTGAAAATATCGTTGATGACAGTGCAAGTGGTCCAAACAAGTTTCCAAAGTTTTCTAGCGTGAGAGATATCCTTCCAGTGATACTGTGGTGGACAGATAGTTTATTTCCTCATTTAGAGAAAGACGAGGGTGTTATTGTACAATGCCCAAAAAGTCAGTGTTTAGCAACCAGAAATAGAAAGTTACTAAATGATGAAAGGACTCGAGCTGTTATGTTTTATGGTACTGATATAAGGGCCTATCACATGCCCCTTCCCCGCAAACCCTGGCACGAATGGTGTTTACTACATGAAGAGTCCCCATTAAATAACTACTTGCTGTCTCATCTCCCAGCTCTTAAACTTTTTAATCATACAGCAACCTTTCGTGAAGAATCTGACTATCCACTGACTTCGCAAAGTATTATCAGCAAAGAATATTTACTTGATAGGAGTCCGGTTCCAGTTGCGGAGAAAAATAGATTGCGGAGAGGTGGGTTGGCCCCAGTTTTGTATGTACAGTCCCACTGTGACGTCCCTTCATATAGAGATCGATATGTGGAAGAATTAATGAAATATATCGAAATTGATTCAATTGGAAAATGTTTAAATAATAAAAAGATTGAGGAAGGCTTGGAAGATCCCGTAGAAAGTATGAACCATGATAATTTTCATAAACATATAGCACAGTATAAATTTCACATCGCTTTTGAGAATGCGATCTGCGACGATTACATGACAGAGAAGCTCTTTAGACCGATCCACGTTGGATCTGTGCCAGTCTATCTTGGGTCCAGCAGAGCATCAAAATGGATGCCAAGCAACCAGACATTGATTTCAGTAGATGAATTTTCCAATCCAGCTTCATTAGCAGAGTTTCTTAAGAATCTGGATGAAAACGACGATTTGTACACTCAATATTTAAGTTACAAAGATGATGGAATCACAAATCAATTTCTGTCTCAACATTTATCAAATCGACCATGGGGCGTAAATGAACCAGGTCAATTTGATTTCATTACTGGTTTTGAGTGTTATGTATGTGACAAACTTCTGGAAAGAATTGAGGTGGAAAAAGCACATGTTCTTGATCCCAATATTCCTCTAATGGATCCAAAAACAGCCAAGTACAATCACATGGGCTGCCCTCTACCAGATTCCACGTTTGGTGGTCTGCTTGACGAGGTCATTACCGAGGATGGGTATGTCTAAGTATACAGTAGCATTTGTAGTGTGGCAGATCATTGTAGGATGTGCCTGTGCAGTATTCATCCAGATAGCTTCTGAAAGATGTAAAAATCCTGGGTTTTTTGCCTTTTGACTAGTCAGTAATGTAGTGCAAATCCATCTCACACATGAACTCAAGTGTAAACTGCGATAAAAAATATCTTATAATACAATTAAAAAAAATTTTTTTTTTATCAATTTATTTAGTAGAAATTTGCAAATTGCAACCATTAATGGTTTGAATTTGTAAGTGCAAGATACAAAAAGTCTATGCGCACTCCAATTCTACCAAAAGGTTGCATGGAAGAGATCTCAAAGTTGATGTCTTCATCTTGATAATTCTTTTTTACTGCAATATTTGGTTGATGAAATCTTAACTATTAAAACATTGCTGAATACAGCTTTTTCCTCTATCTATGTTAATCCAGAAACTGGAACACTTTGAAACACATGTCTGCTGCTCTGAAATGAGCATGTTCAGTAGCCAATGTAATGCATAATAATATTTATTTAAAAATATGCCTATATAATAGTGGTACATGTCATGCATAAGAAGTCTAAATGATTTATAGGCACGTAAACAATTGAATAAGCATGTTGGTGCCATTGAGACTGTTAGCGTTTCATGTAGTACAAACAAAATGTATTAATTAACAGTCAATAGTGTGATATTTGTATTAGTAGGAAGTATGTTAAATCTACCATACATATATATTCATTTGTCATCACTATCAACAATCCAATTCATCCATCCATCTATCCATCCAATTCATCCAACCTTCGATCCATCCATCCATCCGTCTGTCCATTCGTCCATTCACCCACCCATCCATTCATCCACCCACCCATTTATTGAATCATCTATCCATTCATTTACCCACCCATCCAATCATCCATTCATCCATCTGCCTATTCATTCATTCACCCATCCATTCACTCACTCATCCATCCACCCATCCATTCCTTCATCCATCCATCCATCCATCCATTCACCCACCCATCCATTTACCCATCCATTCATTCACCCTCCCATCCATTGATTCACCAATCCATCCATTCATCTATCCATCCACCCACCCATCTGTTCATCCATTTATCCATCCATCTATTCACCCATCCATCTACCCACCCATCCATCGAATCATCCATCCATTCATCCAATTCATCCTTCCATTCACCATTCCATTCACCCATCCATTCACCTATCCATCCATCCAATTATCCATTGATTCATCCATCCATCCACCCATCCATCCATTGATCCATCCGTCATTCACATATCCATTCACCCATCCTTCCATATCATCCATTCCATTTTAATCGAATATATTTTTTCTTTATAGATTTATATCATGGAAGGAGGATTACTGGAGTATGCTTGACCAAGCAACTGCTTTGAAACAAATGATTCTTGCTGGAGAGAAGAACTCAGATAAACTATTTGAATATATAGAAAGGTTACACGAACATTAATAGAGCAGTACAATATAACTCATTTGGCTAAGCTGGTGTTGGCAGCTGTGTGTGCGCTGAACCTGGCGGTTTGTCATTAACCTTTGGTACCTGGTTCAATTCCATCCGCTGCTCTCCTTGTATTTCAGCTGTAAATCCGGGCACTCATGCGTCGTACGACGAATCAAACTCCGCTGCCTATGAACGGTAGATGATGCGATGCTGTCTGCTGATTGTCGGTGGCAGTCTGAACGGATCGTCATTATAACGAACCCGTTGCGTGCGCGTTGTGACATTGCATTCTCCATAGAATCGCGTCGGGCCCATGATCGTCGGCCGTAGCGAGTGCCCGGCTTAAGAGACCTTTAAAACGTTGGTCCCGTGTGCAATATGGCTCATGTGCACCTTACTGTAAAGAACACGGTACATTCTTCGGAAAGGTTGAGGGGTTGAGGAGGATTCCAACGTAAATTAAGTCTTAAAATTTATTGGTTGTCACACCCAATAGATCCAAATACAAAATCATTTAATGATTGTTAGTATAATTTGTTAGAGAGTAATGGTGATGGTGATACGAATACACTTTTAATTTACATTGCTTGAGTATTTCTATGCAGCAGGTGTTTTTACAGGAAGTTATTAACAAAATTGAATGTGAACCATACTTAGGCTGTACTTGATGTGAAAGTAGAACAAAACCTTGATTAATTATTATGCTGCTTATCCATCTTGTCTGAGATATAGTGAGTCTGCAGAGGTTATAAAACAAATTGTTTCTTTTGTTGTATTTGAAAATGGCATCCAAGTTTGATTTATTGTTTATCATATACAAAATAAATTTAATTTGCTTTTCAAGGTTTGAAAAATAAAAATGCAGATTTCTGAAGCTTTTAAAATGCATTTCCCGAACTATGTCTTCAGATTTCCATAGTAAAGAAAATTTTCCTGAAAGTGGGGCCAATCGTCCAAGGGTTGGGGCCAATCGTCCAAGGGTCCAATGGTCTTTCGGCCTTATTGTCTGTAATTTGATGTGGAATTTCAAACAAATGAGACAGGATGAACTCTTACAAAGGTTTCACAATTTAATTTATCAGTAATCTGACAAATATGAGTTTTCTGGGGACAATGTAACCAAAGATCATGATAAAAAATTAATTTGTTCTGGACTTCAGACCTATTTATTTATGGGTAAATGATGAATTTCCTATGATAAATTTCTGTGTAATTAGGCAAAATTTCCTTAGCAACTGGGCCTAAATACGGAAGTTGTACAGCACTTGAAAAGTCTGAAAGTACTTGACAGGTACAGTAACATTGAAGATTTATAGTAAAACACCATTATTACTGTACTTAATGCTTAATTCTGGATGTGTATTTACTCTATTGAATTCAATTTTAATTGTGAACTTTTTATGTATTTTGTACTTTTTGTATTTCTCTTCTTCTTGGTGGGGGTATATTTTGAATAAATTGAATTGAATTGAATTGAATTGAATAATACTGTACTTAAATTACTGTATAAACAACCACAAGGTAATATAGTTAAAAATAGACATTTGGAATACAATAGACATTTAAATACAAATTTGCAAAGTTGAAAATTGCACAGATCATGTATATTGACTGAATAGTTGTTTACCATAAATGTTCTATAAAGCACCTCCATCGAATAAGTGCTGCAACAGACATTTTTTTTTTTCGCTATCGAATAAACTCTGATTACAGATGTTTTTAATTTTTAAAAAATAATCGCTCTGTTTAATCAATAGCGCATTCCTAAAGTGGTAGATGTTTTGTAATGTTGCAATATCAGAAAGGCTTATCACAATACATGTTACCATTTCAGCATTTTTTAATTTTTGCATTCTAGCATTTTAGAGCTTTGAGCGCTCTGATCTTCGTATAATAGCGCTATATAAATGACGTTAAGTATAATAGCGCTATATAAATGACGTTAAGTATAATAGCGCTATATAAATGACGTTAAGTATGCAAGTAGCACAATAATATGCGGTTCCCAAATAAGTGCCGCACAGAAGCCTCCCCAAAAATTGTATCAGAAGCCTCCCCAAAAATTGTATCTGCTGCTATTCAGTTTGGAACATTTATGGTACATATTGTAAGTTTAGTAAGTCATCATTCAAATATGCCTGATAAAATGGAATCATTCTGGTGTCTCTATTTCTTGCCATTCGATTTGATACACTAATTTTTTAATATCTACATGCTATATGTTTATTCTACATGTTGGATCCATCTTTTGATTTATAATTGAATACTGTCCTCAGATATTGTAACGCTCAGTTTTTATACAGTATGACAAATAAAATTGATATGCCCATTTTTGGGTGTAATATGACACCATAATGCCCATATTTGGACACAAATTTATCACATAAAATTTGATAGTGTGGGCTGAACTTCAGTCTAGTTCTCAGTTTCCTCATGTTTTACTGTTGTAAATTTTAAAAAAAAATTAAAAATAAGGAAATGAAGTATGTGTTGTTTTGTGCATTTATATTTTAATGGTCAAGTACACCTATATGGATAATTATATAATATAGTAATAATGACATTGGGAGAAACATAAATTATAAAGATAGTTAATCAGCTGCAATTTCAAAGTTATTAAAATGGACAAAGGCTGTGGGCATGCAGTTTGTAGCAAGGACGATGCTTTTCAATAAAGTAGGCATTACATCATCATGAGTGGTTTGAAATGTTGGGCATCTATGCATCGCTTTTATGTCCGTAATTGTGTGTCCTTGAGTGTAGTGCTGTACAGACTAGAACATGAATTAACAAAATCGTAAAAGACGTGTGCGCTCTTAATGGCTGTGGTGACATCAAAGCGAAGACCATTTGAAATTGAATACAGCAGGGCATTATTTTTCAAAATTAATACATCAAGTATGTTAAGAAGACAAACTCTTTAATAAAACAGGAAAACCTCATTCATTCAATTAAAATATTCAGTGAGTCAAAACAATTCAATATTCAATAATTTACATACATTTTACTACATAATGTGTGTTGAAGTATAAATACATGCCATCATGTTGGAATTGAGGCTTAAGGGCCCCCCTCCCCATTAGCAGTCATGATACCAACAGGGAATTTGGCTTAAGGTCTTAACGGACAAGCTAAGCCCCATAGTCACCAAGACTTTTCCCCTACATCCTGTTGGTCTCTGTGGGAAATTTTCAGATCCCCTGTTGGGCAGTATCTTAAAAAAAGCGACTGGCTATATTTTACACAACCATTGTAATTATGGTGGTTTGGTGTATATAAAAATGGAACCATATACAGTAAAATATAAATTTGAATAATTATTAATCATAGGCCTACTCAAATATTTACACTATTGTGAATGCAGAGATATGTACACTTCCCTATAGATGCATAATACACAAGATAAATATTGAAAACAAAACCTTCTTTGAACACATCTTTTATAGTTATACAGTACCATTGTTATTCCCAATAAATATATGTCAGGGTTGTATGCTCACTGCTAATATGATGTAATAGCAGGTCTATAAATATATCCAGAATCATCCAGCCACAGTATATATATTTATCTTTTGTTCTCTTGTTATTTAATAGATCTATAGCAAAAGATGTATTCATAACCCCTTAAATTTCTGCTATTCACTCACTAATCTGTTGTTATAAACTGTAAAGATTGAATGCTTCTCCACTACAGTATATTAATCATTTATCTGTTTTTATTTTTGAGTGGTTTTTTTTTTTTGGTATTTGTATAGAAATAATTTATTTTTAGCTTGCTGTAACATGCACCTGCTTCCATAAAAGTCTCGAAATTTCAGAGAAAAATACAAAATTTTCATTATTTTTATCCTGCCCCGCACTGCGATGATATCATATAAAGATGTTAATCTTTCCTCAGAATTAAGTATTTGACAATGTAAACAATCTCGAGTAAGGTCCAAAAGGTACTCGTAATTTTTACGCACTTTTTTTTTTGGTTAAAAAATCTTTTATTTTTGTAGCACATTTTGCTAAATAAGTAAATGAAATTTTATTTATTTTTTCCACCCTTAATGCTTTTTCTATAAAGTAAGCTAAACAAGGTTTAAGGGCCAAAGAATACTCACAATTTTTACACACCTTTTTATTGGTTAATAAATCTTTTATTTTTGTAGCACCATTTTGCTAAATAAGAAAATGAAATTTTATTTTTTTTCCCCACCCTTGTTGCTTTTCTATAAAGTTAGCCAAACAAGGTTTAAAAAAAGTCTAGCCTTAAAAAGTAAACAATTTATATTGAAATTTATTCTTGGAGTTTTTAGCTAAATACAGACACACACACATCTGTACTGAGAGGTTTATGCAGTTAACGTACTAATACCAGAGAGTAATTATAGCTTTAAATTATTTAGCTGGTAGAATGCCATTGTTTATACAGTAGTTTCCATAACGATAGGTAAATTTGAGTTATAGACAGCAAAACAAACAGTTTGTTAAATTAATTATCAGGAAGCTATGAGGATATCCAAAGAGAAACATGAAATGGGTGAAAGATACGCAGATAAATAATGCCCAATAGTTTTTTTTTTATTCACATTCAAAAACATTATATACAATAAAATATATAGAAAAAACAAACCATAAAAGAGAATCCTTTTTTTTCTTCAATTTATTGAATTCTTGAAAGTAGCACTTTGGACTTTCAGCTTTTTTTTCCTCATCATTTTTTATTCAAAAATACAACAATGGATTGGAACAAACATTCCAGTCACAGCTTGCAGGACAAAACATGAATAAATCTCAAGCCACGTAAATGCTTACAACTTGATTAATTTGAACATTTTCTTGGATCTGTAGTCAGAATGTTAGTCCACACACATCTATTGTGAAAACACAGTTTCCTTAAATAAATTAAAATAGTCATATTGTTTACTTTGACTCAATGTTACAAACTGGAATGGTCATACTTAAGAATAATTACATGCTTATTTCTACAACATTCGAGACGTTATTTTTATGCACATAAAAATTGATAAATATTTAATGTAGTTTTATAAATGTAAATGGATATACATATTATATATATATAAAATATCGGCATCGGCAAACATATAAATATACTGTAAATAAAAACTCTTGAGAGGTGTCTAGTATTGCCAAAAGTAGTTTATTGAGTACACGAATGTTTTCGGGCATCGCCCTTTATCAGGTATACGTACAGATATAAATAATAACAAGAATATATAAATATAATGCGGACGTAAGATGAGTGACATGAGCTGGAGTACACGAAAACGTTCATGTACTCAATAAACTACTTTTGGCAATACTAGACACCTCTCAAGAGTTTCTAAGATATGTGGTACGGTAAGATAGCACAATATGATAAAAATATATATATATATATAATATAAACCAAGAACTAACCGAGATCAGGAAAAAAATGTGATAAATAACAACATAATAATATAATATAATATAACATAATGAGTAGTACTCAATAAACTACTTTTGGCAATACTAG
>NW_022705851.1:198926-233693 GCF_011630105.1 Anneissia japonica
TTTCAACGAATAGTTGTCCTGTAAATAAAAGTGTGTAATAAAATACCTCCGATGAGATTTGAACCTGCAACATCTGGCTGTCAAGGCAAGCGTCATAAACATTAGACCACAGAGGCTTCATGGTTGCACAGGTTCAAATAACGTCAGATAGACTCTACTACACAATAGGTACGGCTGGAAACAAATGATAGTATATAATATAAAAACTACCTCTCCCCACCGATTGACCTAATGTTGATTGCAAGCTCATATAGGTTAAGTTTTAATTTAAAGATTTTGGGTACATTGAACAGATTTTATGATAAACACAATATTCTTTAGTGCAATACCACACGGTTCATTTATAACCACAAAATTACAATATGGACAAAGGGGTTACAGACAGACAGCACCAGAGAGTTCAAGCAAAGCTTCACCAAGTAATTGTAAGTGAGTCATATAGAATGCATACAATTGAATACAGTCTGTGTAAGAGGTATGAATAATCAGGATCTTAAGTTAGAACAATTTGTATCCTTAAATAAACAATAACACAACGGAAGAATCAAAGTTATGTGAAATCAATTAAATATATTTTAAGTGAATGAACTACAATTTTAACTATTGTATTTAAGCCCATTCAGTCAGAAATTATATAAATGGTAGACATACACGTTGACATTTGACCCAAGTTTCCACAAGTTAGGATAAATTAGACAATGGGCTTGTTGAAATTGTCTGGATTATCACAGAGCAATATAAGCTTAAATGTGTGGGAAAGTTTGGAGGAAACAATCGATATGACAAGGGAAAAAATAATAGTACTGAAAGTTAGTTGTATTATGCCTTGAGCACTTGTGAATTATACTGTAGATTATTACAAGTGTTTAAATATTTTAATTATTTTTATTATTATGGTATTGATTTATTGTCATAATTCCATGTTTATGAAGCTCAGATTGTCCATAAAATCAATAATTATATGGAACAGCATAAGAATTAACAAGAACATTTCAATTTTAAATTAATAGTTTTATATAGTGCATTGGCTTCACAATATTATCCTGGCTAATATCTACTCAGTTCCCTGGGGGTGATGGCAGTATTCTAATATGTTGCAGCTAGTAATCAACACATCTGCATTTAAACTTACCAGGTACAGTATTCACACCTGGGATGAAGGGTGAAAACATAAAGAGAGTGCGTTGCTAAATGACCAGGAGAGCGTCAAACGACTATGTTGACGAGAGCACAATTAACATATTTTAGGTCTAGTGAAATTGGGACTGACAAATAATTTTAGCAGCAGGTGAGTAGGAGGGGCTAAAGCCTAATTTTCACCCCTCTAAATCTGCACCTGATGACGCATATGAAACAGATATGTTGTGAATAGAACCTCTACCTTTAAGGCTAAGGTAATTGTAACATATCCCTAGACATTATTGCTAGTTTATGTTGATATATACAAGCTTTGACCAATATCCCACCCCAGGCAATTTATCAAAAGCAGTAAAAATACGCACACCAGCCACTCAATAGTCACTCAGTTGTGCATCTATTCTTCTTCGAATTTGATGAAGTATTACAAACAAGTTCTTAATCAATTTAGCATGGACACATGATTTGACATTTAACCAACTTAACTCTTATTACCAACCTAACTCAAACATAAGCTGTAATCATTATTCTATATATAGATCTTAGTTTTTAATATCAAATATGTTTTTCTAACACTTCTGTAGAAGTATTTTTAAATATTGTCTGTCAATACGGTTCTTAATTTATTTGACATGTAACCAACTCAACGGCTCTAATTACCAACCTATCTCAAACTGAACCTGTAATCATTATTCTATGTATAGACCTTAATTTTAGTATTAAATATGTTGTACCATTTCTGTAGATATTTTTTTAATATTGTCTGTCCATATTATTCTTAATCAATTTAGCATGGACACCACGATCTGGCATTTAACCAACTTAACTCTTATTACCAACCTTTCTCATATAAGCTGCAATCATTATCCTATAAATAGATCTTACTTTTAAAAATGTTTTTCACCATTTCTGTAAATGCTTCTTTTAATATTATCTGTCCATACTGATTATTATCATTTAGTATCCTGATTTATATGAGTCATATTCAGTAGTTACCTATGGTGTATGAAGCATTTCTTAATCTTATGTAAATAAGATGTAATTTTACATCTTCACTTTCTTAAACTTGTTTTAAGTTTCTTTTTAATTGTATATGTAACAGCTATGTTAGTATATTATGTAATAATTGTATTACACTATTTCATGCAAGAAAATTTTGTATTGTAACGATTGTAATGTCTGCTTTTTCACAAATGATGTAAAGATAAAAATGGGTCAATTGCTTACATTTTTTGTGATATTCACATACATATATAATCCATATATGTTATAATATGTATGCAAATACTGTACTGCAATTCTATATAGCATGGTAAGATTAATTTCTTATATTGCTAACCCCAGGGGTTGTACATAACAGTGGTCTAAGATTAATAAAAAAAAAACTCTTTGTGGCATGGTAGACATTTAACATCAATAACAGCAGCCCTATGTTTACAAGATATATTTATGTTTACCTGCACAGGCTACCATAAAAAGAAGTATGTGTATTTAGTAAACAGAGAGTAATGGACACCACCCTACCGCAATGAAGTAGGTCAGTCCTTCACTTATAGATACCGATCGTGATATTGAAAGATTGACTATGAAGTCAACATTAATCATATTGAATTAATATATATATATATACTGTCTCTTATACACATCTAGATGTGTATAAGAGACAGATATATATATATTATAAACATGCCAATTCATGAGCAATCTTTATTCTATAATTATTAAATTATAAAATTATGTTAGTAATAATTGTTTATAATTGTTTATTATTAGGTATAAATTATTTAAACATTATATTTTAATAATTCAGGAATATTATACACAGGCCTGGAAAGAAATTGTTTGTGCCTCCAACCATGAAGATTGTAATGTGCAAAAAAAAAAAAATTTTTTTTTCTAAAATGCCTCCGTGTTAAAGGTCAATGCCTCCAACCACCAGTCGAACACTTTTTCCAGCCCTGATTATACAGTGAATCAACATATGACTGATGCCTATCCTTTGAATCAGCATTTCCATTAAATAATTGCCCCACTCATGATTTTTTTTTTTTTTTTTGCTAAACTTGTTTTATTTTGATTAAATATTGATGCAATTATTGAGCACATCCATTGGCCCACGTTCCTTGATATTTTATATCAAGGCCACTTACTAAATAACAAATTCTCATTACTACTGTTGTAAAGATTCAGAGTATAACCAATGGTACTATTTCAGAAAGAAAGAATAGCGCAGGAAACATCACCAAGTTGAATTAAGTCATTTCTGGGAGATCTGTTTAAATGAGCTTTCTAATAGCACGTCTAAGTTTGTTTTTGACTTACGACGATAACAATCGACACAGACTTCCTAATGAATTTGCGGAAAATGTATTATTTTCCAGGAGATTTGTGTCCAGTTCCGGAAGTGCAGAAGGCCTCTCGTTTTCTGGGATACTCCCACATTTGCCGAGAACCGCTGCATCACTACAAAAAATTGAGATGCAATTATTGACCACACATTCATTGGCCCACGTTCCTTGATATTTCATATCAAGGCCACTTACCAAATAACAAATTCTCATTACTAATGTTGTAATGATTCAGAGTATAACCAATGGTACTATTTCAGAAAGAAAGAATAGCACAGGATACATCACCGGGGGTGCCAAGTTGAATTAAGTCATTTCCGGGAGATCTGTTTAAATGAGCTTTCTAATAGCATGTCTAAGTTTGTTTTTGACTTACGACGATAACAATCAACACAGACATCCTAATGAATTTGCGGAAAATGGATTATTTTCCAGAAGATTCGTGTCCAGTTCCAGAATTGCAGAAGGCCCTCTCGATTTCTGGGATACTCCCACATTTGCCGAGAACCGCTGCATCACTACAAAAAACTGAGCCAAGCATGGTTCCTTAAGTAGCAGAAAAGTGTAAAAAAAAACCCCCCATCAAAATATGCCCTTAGAATGGATATGGGTTGAACGACACCGAGATTCTACGCGCGCCATTGCAACAGTGCAGTAGGCCCCGAACAAGTCTTAGCAAGGGCCCAAAGCCTATTTGCTTTGCCACTGGAAAAGACAAGCATGTAGTCGATAGTTATATAGCTTCACGTCATTGACATTTCCAAAATTCCTTTAAAGAACATATTACAATATGCGGTCAACACACTTTTGATTAATTATTAAAATTATATCAATTAACTACTTAGATTAACAAAAACAATGAAACTATATTGCATATCGATATTACTCCCACTATGAACTCTGCATTCATGTAATAAATCAATTTCAGCATATATCAAATTAAATATTAGATAACATACTGTCGTCACTATGTCAATATTGATTTCAGGCTTATGATATTTACAAGCCGCCTACATAGCGCCCCCACCCCAAACACATTGTTTTTTCTCTGCCTCTAATGCTGGAAGTCCACAATCAGTATTTTGTTATATGATGCTGGTTTATCAAACTGTAGGTAATTTAATAGTTACAACCAGTTTGATAAAAGCTGGCATAAGCAGCTTAATTATTAATAATTCTTTTAATAATTAAGCTTTTGAAGGCTCTCTCATCCTGCTTGCACTTATAAAAACATTTCTGTATGTTGAATTATTTATACCTGCTATACAATAACAACACTTATTTACATTTGCTTTATATCGGACAACAAACAGAAGATAAGAAACGAGAATTTATTGAGTTCTATGGTGTGTTTATTGCCATTGAAAAAAACAACTACAATAAACCAGCAGTGTAGCATTTAAACTGTTCCCTACAATGTATGTTGTTGTCTTTAAAATAGTGGCTATGCTTACAATAAGTAATATTAAACATTAATTAAGAAAGTGTATACCATGACTAGCTTAACCTTGCTAATGTCAAAAAATCATAAAAAATAAGTTTGAAATAAACTTGCTCATTTTCCAATAACATACAAATTAATTACTTGTGCATAGAAATTACTGAATTTATAAAATGTGTACCCTGATTTTCAAACCAACAAATTATAATAAAACTAATAAAACACTTCAAGTGACTGGAAGTGATTCTATCATTTTTTGATGGGTAGACATTTTTTAAAAACACTAATTTCTATGTTCAAGTCGATAACTTTTATGTTACTTTAAAAAGTTAATTAAAAAAAATATTTTTATGATTTTTTTTTATATAGCAAGGGACAATACACCTTTAAGGTTGGTTGATGTAAGCCTTAAAATACTGTATATTTTTGTGTATTAGTGATCCACGTATAAGACAACCCCCAAGTTTGAGAAGGCTACTGGACGATTTTTGTATGTTGGGGCGTATAAGACGACCCCACCCCTCATTTCACCGTCGGAAATCCTCTTTTTGATACAATCCACTGGGCACAAGCCCGCATTTAGCCTTCAAATCGCCATAAACTGTACATGCTCAAGACTTGGTAATGTTCATGAATTTCAATGTATCAGCTTTTAAAAGCATTAATTGACAAATTAAACAGCCATCATCTTGTAGGCCATTAATTTCTGGCTTGTCAAGTTAGTAGCTTTATTTCATTAGTAAATTTACAGTACATGTTGCAGGTAATAATAGACGAACATGATTTTAAATTTCAAAAACCCCCAGTTTTCCGATAGTAATTTGCTATTTAAACCTCGTCTTATACACAAGAATATACAGTACTACCTTCCTAACTCCACTGATCAATAGCCCTCAAAATATGTTTTAGTTATTGTTACAGTGACACCACAATAATTGAATTATATAATGACTTGTTGTAAGCATAGCATAGGCAGGTTATAATATGTCTATGCACCATTATCTGTTAAACTCAGGTAAATACTGTACACAACTGTTGTTTTTGCTTTCATAGAAAGATATGCAAAAAACGCCAAAAATAATGCAATCATAATATATTTTGACTTGACACAGACCAAAATATAAACCGCATTTTTTTAGTGACTATGAAAAAATTGAGACAATGAATATATTATTCGATTTACTGATAAAATATTTTATACACTGTACAATCAATGTTGTTTCTAGACTGCAGACTGAATATTAATTACAAACAATAATAATAAATAATAGTAATATATAATGATTAAAATAACAATACAACCTTTTTTTTTTCAAAAGATAAATGAAGGAATAGTATTCTACCACCATATTGACTCAATAATACAGTGATAGCTCCAGCATGGTCTAGGGGCCCTGGACCCTAGGGGAATCCTGCACCCCTTTTTTGTATTAGAAGTCAATCATTTCATCACAAAAAAACTGCTTTAAAAAATGGCATTTTTGGGCATCTTAAAGTCAGACTCCGGAGGAAAAAAAATGTTTTGATATGTTGTAGAACTGATTTTTCTAAGACAGAAAAAGTTGTTTGACAAAAAACTGGGGAACGGTGAATGAGATACAGATTTTTTAATATCTAAAAACTGGGGGAGAAAAGGGACGTAACCATCCATTTTTACACCATTTTTACACCTTTTCCCCCCAGTTTTTAAATATTCAAAAATCTGTATCTCATTCACCGTTGCTCAGTTTTTGATCAAACTACTTTTTTTCTGTCTTAGAAAAATCAGTTCTACAACATATCAAAAAATTTTTTCCCTCCGGAGCCTGACTTTAAGCAGCCTATTTTTAAAATGTTCTCTATGCATGGTATGTTGGAGATGAGTGTGAGCCCTGCTTAGAATTTTGGACCTGTGATTGGAGACCTTGGGCCACACTGTTGGAGACCTTTGAACCCTCATCAAGGAATCTCTAGTGCTATGCTACAATAGTGTTTGATCAGACAGTGTTTACATCAGACAAACTAAAACAAATTACACGTCTCAGATATTAGGACTATGTTCCTACTTCTGATAAAACACTGTCTTTTGGATTTGTTATACAAATTGGAAAGTCTACTTAAAAAGTAAGACGGGATGAACTACTGTACTCCAATTTATAAAAATCTGAACAAACAAACTTTGAGTCTGCTGGGTGTAGAGTGAACCCTAATTCATCAAAGTCTGATAAAACAAATCGTGAGTCTGCTGGAAGTAGGACAGGGTTAGGGTCTGTGGATAAACTAATCTCCTTCATCAAAGCTTCTTTACAAGCACTGCCTCACAACAAATAAAAAACTGAGAGCGGAGGATGTTAACATTTCATTAAGCATAGAAGAATAAATGCTTATTTAAAGAAACTATGAAATGAAAATCTGTTATTATATTTTGATAAAATAGCTGATTGCACTTCAAAGGAAAGTTAAATCGTCTGATTTTGTGTCTGATACTTTGGCATCTGGTAGGAACTGTCATGACAGTAAATTGAATGCAATAGAAGTGGTGTCACTGGTTGCACATTTGATAACACATGAAGAAAATCAATATCTGCCTAGGCATATCAATCAACACCTGAATGCTAACCAGCGTATAAGGGTTTAGAACTAAGGTTAAGGAAAACATTACTCTTAAACCTGGTTTTCGTAAAATCGTTATGTAAAATGTCGCTGCAGTGACTTCACGGCATAGCTTCCCCCGACACAATGGGAAAGGCTCTTTGACAAACCAATGTCGTCACCAATGCCTGTCAGCGATCGTGCGATTACAGGTATATGCAAACATTGACTTAATTACCAGAAATACGAATATTCAGTTTTTAGTACAATATTATAAAATACATACTGTAGTAATTAATAGATAAAAATATGTAGCCTAAATTTGTACATAAACTCTGAATTAATATCAATGTATATTTTTTTTTTTTAACACCAATATACAGTAAAGTTTGTTTTTATGTTTCTAAAAATAGATACTTTCTGTATTACTGATTTGTAAGCTGTACAGAAATCATTATAGAGATATTTTTTAGTCCCTTGTGATACGAATTGTAAGTGGATAATGTTAACATTAATTGTTTTTTTTTTAAATAGATACAAATGATAGGTTGTCTCACAGGATTTAAATAACAAATATAATTGTGCAAAAACCAGGACACTGATATTCAACATGATTGGATTGTGAACTGAAAGATGTCTGTTCACCCGACTGTAACAAAGCCGGCATTGGTTAATAGCAATACTTTGAAATTCAAATCTAATCAATATTCATAATGAGCCATACCAACATACAAATATTCATGATTATATCGGCATAGTTAATTCCAGAAGAAGCAAGAATTATGTAGCCTATGAATATTCATAATATTAGCTTATCTTTTGTACCAATGAATATATATGACACAAGCTAAACATAAATTATTTTAAGCTATGAATATTCATTAGCTCATATTTGTGTACAAATGAATATGTACTGATTTTAAATATTGTACATTGTTTTCTATTTTATGTTAAGAGGTTCCCACTTTGTGTTGGGCCCTCTGCCCATGGTCCCCTCCTGAAAAATTGTCGAATTTTTAATAAATAAATAGAATAGATAAATGATAGAAGCTAAACATAAATAATTTTAGCTATGAATATTGATTAGCTCATACTTTGTACTAATGAATTAATATATGATTTAAGCTAAACATAAATTAATTTAGCTATGAATATTCATTAGCTACATAAATATTGCTACATAGTACTATATATTCATGCTAATTAAATATATTCATATTATTAGCAATTAAGTACGTAACTTGTTGATGAATATTTTTCATTAGCTACACAGTAGAGTATTTCCAATGTTACTGTATAAACAACTAATTAGCTTTAATAGCAAACATTTTATAATTTTGCACGTCTGTTTTCCTGATAATAAACATTCATCACTTTTAAAAATTAAACAATATTTTAGTACAAAGAATATTTTAATGAATTAACACATGATAGAGGTGAACAATATGAAAATATTATAATGAATTAATAAATTTATAAAAACAAATTTTCTTTATGGTTTTCCCACAGTGCTGGTTGCAAATACAAAATTTTCCAATAACAATAACTTAAACTGCATAGAATAACTGTAGCATTAGTAAAAGTAATATAAAAACATCATGAAGAAAATGTTAATAGAACTCTAAATCTCATCAAATGTTGTAATATTTCTTATCAACCATGAAGATGGGAAAACGACGTGATGCTTTATAAACCGAGCCATATTATCTGATTTTTATAGAGTTTAGGTAAAAGTCTGGGTGTTACACAGGATTCGAACCTAGGAACTTGTTTTTGACAGGTAAGCACTTAGCCACAACACCACAACTCCATCTATGTTAGGCAATTGCTTTCTTTTTATACAAAAACAGATAGTTAATTTACATATAGTGACCTTTCATAACAGCAAATTGACCAATCAGGACGGTTATCATAATATAAAGCCATTTTATACATGTGCCGATAATAGCTCATCCATGAAAGATCTGACATTGTTCATGATCTCATGACATCATCCCATGATTTGGAGAACATAATCGCCCAATGTTACATGATTTCAATTTTTTTAACTTAAAACTTGTGAATCTACTGCAACTGCTGTATCCTGTGCATAATTCAACTTGTAGCGCAACCGATCTTCTATCGGACAGTCTTGAACATAGATCACACGATTATACGCTTTTAACCGTTGCCAAAGTTGTAAATAAACCTTACATTGTATATACATAAAGACAACTCCGCCTGTGAAACCAATTGCGACAACGACAAGCTTGGTCCAGAATGGCCATTTGAGCTCTCCACTCTCAATCTCCGCCGTTGTCCTTTCTATTAAGACGTACAGTGACCAGACAACACATGTAATAGCAATTAAGTGGAAAGCAACCGAGCAGAGAATTTTGCGCTTTTCGTTTGCCGTCATCTCCAAACTTTCCCACTAGAAAATTTTAAAAATATAGAGATTTAATAGAGATAACTGAAATGCAATTCACTTTAAAAAAAAATCAAAATCATTATTATTATTAGTATGTAATCGTAATTGTATGTTATGTTGTAGACACAATTTCCCACGAAAGTAACGGCTGAGCATCTGACTTGGCACTGGCTCTGTTCATGTTATCTTTTCGTACTGTATTTTGTATTATTAATAATAATAATAAATAAATGATTATGAAATGAATCCTTTTTTTGTATTATTGGATAATGGCATCATGGACAAAGAGACCATATAAATGTTAAAACCAAGTTGTAATTGTTAATAATTAATGACCAAGTAGTATATTAATAGAAATACTGGTGGTAGAATAATGTAGCAGTTGACCATGATATTTAAAGTAATGTTCGACAGCTACCGTATCCTATAGTCTCTAGTTGGATCAATGCCAAACTCGGCGATAGCATTACATCTATTAAAGTAATTCAAGACAATGATCGCAATACATATTAAGAAGTAAATTCATTTTTACAAAATATTTGAATTAAATTTACCCTAAAAATAAATTCTAAAAAAGTTTATGATGCAGTGTGTAATTTCTGTGATGAAATGCTGTCAAGAGTGTAAATTAAAAAGTGTACGACCTAGTGGGACTGTGAGTTACCTGTACAATTTCAAACATTGCCAATTAATATTTCAATGATTTTATATGAAATCACAAGTGCTTTCTAGGCCTCGGATACAGTATAAAATTTCTCTAAGGGCAAAATCAGTTATGGTCATAAAATAATAACAATAATAATATAATAATAATAATAATAACAACAATAACAATAATAACAGGTACCTGTCGTACCTGTAGGCTTATAAAGCGCAAATAAAAAAGGTCTCTAAGTACCAGGTCCAAGTATCACTCCATATATTTGTATCCAATTAATTAAAAGGAAGAAAATATCTATTTCAAATGATCATGTTACTAACAAAATATATCTTAAAAATGCAACCCCAGATCTGATAAATTATTTAATTACCATCATCTCAATTGCTAAAGAGAACCAAGCATTATGGGATATTATTTTTTTCTCATTTGCATAAAACTTGCTAAATAGAGAACGGATACCAAAAGGAATTCAAATATTTGTAATTTTAATTTAATAATATGATCAAGAATATACATAATTATTTACGTCCGAATTGTGTTTACATGTATCGCCTGAATTAAATCATCATTGATTAATTTGATTACAATAATTTGCACGCTATAGCGGATGCTGTGACTACAAATATATGTCATGCATGAGTACCTATTTGTTGTTTGACCTAAAATGTTAAAGTATCATGAAATGACAATAACTTGAGAACAGTGAAGCATTTACGAATATTGACATGTCGGGGAGGGGGAAGATAGAAGGTTAGTGGGGATCAATGTTATCGCTGTCTCTTATACACATCTAGATGTGTATAAGAGACAGACCTGGCATAGTGGTATGAAGTGTAAAACTTTGACAGATTCTTGAAGAAACTCAACTTCCTGGGAAAGCTTCTAATGTTTTCAAGGTTTTATATGAAATAAATGTTTTATTTAGTAATAGTTGGTGTGTCTCTTGGGACGGGATTGTAAAACATGACAAAGGTATGACTGAGAGTCTAGGTCCATTTGGGTAGGACTTTAAATACAATGTTCAACTAGTAATTTTATGTAGCGCCACCAACGTCAAAATTAACATCTTAACTCACCTTGCCAATTGGTTTAAGTTTTGAATACATGCGGTAGGCATAGTGGCACAACTCGCAGTCTTTCGCATTTGAGCCCTTGATCCACTGATGCAAACAGTGCTGGTGAACAAACTTCAAACTCCCAGAACAAATGCACGGCATTATCAGCGGTGAATCTTCCTCTGATCCGCAATGACAAATGCGACATATATCCCCCTGGCTGGACGCAAGAGACACCATCGACTGGGCCTGCGATGGACACCTGGACGGATTGCGTGATGGTTCTCTTGACATGCCCGTTGGTGGCGTGTACCAGGTTTCGGTGGAGGAATGTTCGTATAGTTTGTTAGCATCTGCTAGGTTACCTTCCTGATTACTATCTTTATTATATAACGTACTGTCAGTATCAATTTTGTGGTTTACGTCACCCGACAATGATCTCGATATGGGGCTGGAAGTTTTTGAGCTCTAAAAGAAATGAAGGTACAAGACAAGAAAATGTTAATGATATCATTATCTTGACAAAAATATCTATTTTATTTATTGGTACCAAAAAATGAAAAATCACATATAATACTGAAATGAAGTAATCAAATGACCAATCATGTTTTATAGAAAATAGTCACATGACAAGAGGTTGCTGTATGTGCAAAATAAAGTGCAGGATTAATACAAAACAGCAACAACAATATCATTATAATTAGGCCACAAAACTTGTTTGATATTTTGATTCAGAATTCTAATGAATAGTGGTACGAATGAATTGAGATATCTATTTATTCTACAGGTTGGTGATTTTTAACCTTTTACATGAGGGTAGCCAAGTAAAAGATGCGTTTAGTAGGTGGGAAGTATCTGTTAAGATACTCTTTACTTTATCAATAATTTTAATCTCACAGATTTCATCATAGTTGTCTATTTCGTTGTAGAATTTTTCCTGCTTGATTTATGATACATTATATTCTGTTATAATCGTTTCTTCTTAAATTACCAAACCATACATAACTTCCAAACAAAAGAGCACTTTCAATAACAAAAGAATAAAAAAGATTCATTGTACATGTACCAACATTGAATGAACACAATTTCCTTAAGAAATGGAGGCACATCATTCTCTTCTTAACAATTTTATCACACTGTTCCAACCCAGTTTAACTTATATGCAGGTCATTATGATCTTAGTAGTGGGAGTTAAAATTTCAACCCTTGAATATAAACGGTTATATCTAGTCTGTAATTCCAATGTTCGACGACAAATTCCATTTGAAATGTAACACCTGATGATATTATTTTGACATGAATTAAAAAAGCAAGTAATACCAGTGGAATGTATACTCATCACAGAATTTAATACTACTTTAAGAATAAATTTGTTTTTAAGCATAATTTATAGATTATATAACTACTTTAAGAAAAAAATTGTTTTAAAGCACAATTTATATTAATAACATTATAATAATATAATATAATATAAATATATATTAATTTAAATACTTATTTATAAAGTAACAGAAAATTTATCACTAGAGAATAAACTGCAAGCCAGTATCTATTAAATTAAAAATTTAAATTAAAACTCATTTATTTCGTTCCACTTTTTATTAACTGTGTATTGTGAAGCACCAATGAATGCATAGTTTTTAACTAAGCAGTTTTGAGCGCTATATTAAATGCAATAACTATAAATATAACTATTTTGAAGGAACGTTCATGGTGTGTTGAATTCTCCGTGCTTTCTAAATAAAAGCGTTTTGGTGTTTCTATTTTATTCCTCTGAATTTGGTGTAATAAAATGTATAAAGCTGGTCAAGTCATTGTGACTTTCCAGTGTACTGTAGGTGTCTAGCACTATTTTGACTGCACATTCACTTAATGAAAAAGTTCAATACAAATATCATTGAATATATTATAATCTAAATCACAAACTACAGTATGTGCAACTAGCCATCTAATTTCCCTACGGAACACTTCTTCAATCAGCGTATAATGTGAATACGCAGTCCGCCATTCGGAATTCCCAATGGAATATTCTTCCTCATTCAGCGTGGAATATGTAGATCAGTGGCATATACATACATAGCAAGATTAAATACTGAATTAACTGTCATATGTTTGAAATTCTTGAATATGGCAATACACACAAAATATATAGAATTAATGTAGATAAATGCCTTGCTCACACATGGGAATTGTACTATACTGTATGATTAAAGAAAATAAAAATGGGAAAAGGGGGTAAAAGTAATAAGCCTTTTAGAAACCTTGTAGGCCATAGAACCTGTAATTTCAGAATCTTTCTTTTTGTATCTAGGCCTAAAAATTACATTTTCATTTAAGTGAACATTCATTTGGAAGCAGTTGGCTCAGTATTTGCAGTTCGGGATTTCAACTTTGAGGTTGGGGGTTTAAATACCATGCTGTGGATTTTGTGCACTGCATTTTACCAGTACACGCTTGTATCTCTTTACATAGTGTACAAGTATGAAAAAAAAAAACATTAAAATTTAAAACATTCACCTTCTCTTGACAGTTTTAAGTCACTACTCAAGACACACCATTTTTATAATCTCTTTTTTGAATGGCACCACAAGCGACGACAGTTGGATTGGCGCCACATAAACGATTGATTGGTTGAATGGGAAGCTTGAGATGCAAATGTTCTATGACGAATGTATTATGCAGAAAGGACTGTACATAATAATATAAATAATTAATATTGTTGTAATTATTTAAATTTCTAATTGTTTACTCATATTTTTACAGTATTTTCACCATTTAACATTGGAAGTAAAATTTCTTTTGGGAGGGGACTAGCCATACTAGCACTACCCCTGGTTGATTAGAAACTGCTGTTGTTGAGAAAGGTCAATGACCTTCCTATACTGTATTCCTTAAACAACCATGCAACAACAAAAAAAAGCACTTGTGTAGATATTAATTCATGAAACAGAACATGAAATCTGCAAATATTGATTACTGAGAAGAATTGAATGTTTCCCATTCTAACCATGCTTATTCACAGAACCCTAAACAAATACTGTACATAGCTGGTTCAATATTTAACATGTGTTTTTCTATTATTAATGAAAATTATATTCTTGCCTTGCTTCTGATTTCCAAGATCTGAGTATATGACGTTTTTGTCTTTCTACCAGTAAGTTATTTTTGTGAACAGAGGTTATAGAAATCAATGCTATTGATTTTGCTAGTTTCCCAATCAAATTGCTTATTTCAAGTTTAATTTTGTTCATAATCATCTTGTTTGTTACATTTAATAAATAAACACTTTTTTAAACTTGGAATTAAATTACAGAATGTTGTGAAATGGAAAATGAACATGCACAATGGTATATTAATTTTCGTCTTAAATACTGCATAATGCGAAACCAGTATGTGCACTTCACAATATTATGCCGGTAATTATATTAAACAGACAGAACGTTACTCAGATCAATGTGTGCGGCTAATGTATTAATGAGTACATTGACATTCAAGTCTACGGAGTATCCAAGTATTCTCTTGGGTACAGAGAATAATGTGCTTTGATAAAGAGCTTGGCGAGACTTTTTATAACTTGTTTAGCGAACCTTCCGCCTGTCAATGATGATTTCGAATGAAAATATAATTTCATAAGACAAACCAGATCTTTCAACTGGAAGCAGTGGCATATATAGGAGGTCGTGGGATGGTGCAGTAGTCAGGAATTGAACTTCAAAATTCATATAAAGGAAATAGAAACTAAAATTTCAAGAAAAAATAGGTATTCTTTATCGTCTGTCTTTATATTTAGCCTTACATATTCTCCGTAATATTTATTGTTCTCTTATTCTTCCGTTTATTAGCTATTGCAATATTGTGTGGGCCAATAACTACCCTTCAAACCTTGATAAAATTTATCTTCTTCAAAAGAATGCTATCTGCCTTATTTCTGGTACGCCATGTTTAGCCTATAAACATTGTTTATTTTTTGATCTAAATCTTTTAAAACTATTCATGACATCAACAAATTCTAGCAATGTATTTTTGTTTATGGTTATATACGGTAAATTTTAACCTTCCCTCAAATTGTTCCTGTAAATTTAAACTTAAATCTGAAATACATTCTTACAACACTAGGGCTTCACATGAACTTCATTTACCTCAACCCAAACTCACTCAAATGCAACACAATATCCGTTATACTATATATTGGTACCGCTATAACTTATAGAGGCACCAAATTATTTAACAATTTTCCTAACAATATAACATTGTCTCCCACAAGTAAACATTTCTCATACAAATTAAAAAAATACCTTCTTTCAAATTATAATTAATGTAATACTTAGTCAGTCATGTTTTTTATGATTTATATCAATTAATTGTGCTTCCTCTATGTTTATATGTTTTTATATTTCTTCATAATTATATATCTATTTATTATTTACTATAAAATCTTATTTGGCTAGCCCATCACAAGTTTTAATTGGAATTTGTTTCCAATTAATTTTACTTACAGGGCACACCTCTTTCCATTTAATTTATATTTACTAAAACATTGTGAAATAGTGGGGTAGCCGTGTTAGCCTGAACTATAGTAATACGCAGAAAAATGACAGGCAGCACTTTATACACTAACAAATATGATATTCATTAGCACAAGCTTTCACATGAACTTCATTTACCTCAACCCAAATTCACTCAAATGCAACACAATATCCGTTGTAATATATATACAGATTATATACATTATAATACCTTAAATATTTGTTAATTATTTTTTATCTTGTGAAAGAAATAAATGTTGATTTGATTTGATCTTTATTCCAAATCACAATTTTTAGTGGTCAGAGGGTTTGCTAAACACAGTATAAAAAGTCTTGTCTTACTGTAGAGGCAAGAAGATTGATTAAGGCCCAACAAACAAAATGAGAAGTTATAGTGAGTATAGAGAGTGTAGATAGGTATAATAGAAAGTGAGGTGAGATATTCTATTAAAAGTCACACAGGATGACATACTCCGCCTCACTATTTCTAACATTTCCTAGTTATTTATTAACTTCAAGTTAAAGTACAAAAAAATAAAAAAATTAAATATAAATTATAATCATAATTAGTGGAATTTGTTTATCATAGATTTTGTCAAATCTTTAAATGATATTATAAATTGCATCAGAAGCTATATTCCAATAAAAAAGAAAGTGAAATTAAGTAATATTGTAATAATTAATAATGCTAATAAACAGTATCTTCTTTTGAGGGCGATCAATCTAACAACGTTGGTTTTGTACATTCAATGATCTGTTACATAGAGTAATGCATGATGCCTTGGCAACTATAATCTTTATTTTACACATTATATTAATTTATTTTACACCTATTTAATGAGAGCGATCCATTCTCTGATGCTGTTGATGTGAGAGCCGTATACTACTGTATTATAACCTAGCATATTATAAACAGTCTCTTTATGAGGCCTGGAGAGTGGATACTTAATTACACGTTATGTTTTTACACCATCTTTAACAAAATTGATCTAGTCCCTGGATGCTTTGTAAGTCTATTAAAAGCTGCATTTGATCAAATAAAAAAACATTTTGTTGTTTTACCAAGGACTTTGGGATTCAAAAGCTAGCATCTAATAAACAAGCTACAGTAGACATACTCAATAAAAATTGCAGAAATCCAGGATTTTTTTTTTTTGCCATTTAATTATAGAATTATATTCATTTCAATGCGAATCTACTTATTTATGGGTAGATTTTATATTCGATGACATAAAAACTACTGATCTATTTTGAAACTTTCTATATGAAAGTAAATTTAAACAAACAAAATTCAACATCTGGGGCGGATTGCTATAAGCGGTCTTCAGACGGTCCTTACGGTTGGCCGGCTATAATCGTGACGTCACTACTGGTCTATGATAATAAACCATTGCTATACCGCGGTCTAACCAGTTAGCCATCTTAAATTTTAAAGCCTACTCGGAGTCGGCTTAAAACCGTCTTAAATCATTTTCAACATGGCGTGCTACTGATTAATTCAACAGTGCAATGCCAAGACCTAGGCCTAGATCATCAAAGTCACAGAATCGAACCACGAATATTTCGCACACTTCTCAGCGTCTGTAAAAATAGGACTCTGGCATTTATTTACGTTTACCTTGATACATTTGCGTGCATCAAGCACGCATGATGTCGCCCTCAATCTCAAGTTACCAGGGAGTGTTGTTTGCGTTTCAATACTCAATGCGGTCTTAGGGAAGACTGTTTTATAGCAATGGTCTTTAGAGGAATGACTTTAGTAAGACCGTCTAAGTAGCTATTGCAATATTGTGTGGGCCAATAACTACACTTCAAACCTTGATAAAATTTATCTTCTTCAAAAGAATGCTATCCGCCTTATTTCTGGTACACCATGTTTAGCCCATAAACATTGTTTATTTTTTGATCTAAATCTTTTAAAACTATTCATGACATCAACAAACTCTAGCAATGTATTTTTGTTTATGATTATATACGGTAAATTTTAACCTTTCTTCAAATTGTTCCTGTAAATTTAAACTTAACTCTGAAATACATTCTTACAACACTAGGTCTTCACATGAACTTCATTTACCTCAACCCAAACTCACTCAAATGCAACACAAAATCCGTTATACTATATATTGGTACCGCTATAACTTATAGCGGTACCAAATTATTTAACAATCTTCCTAACAATATAACATTGTCTCCCACAAGTAAACATTTCTCATACAAATTAAAAAAATACCTTCTTTCAAATTATAATTAATGTAATACTTAGTCAGTCATGTTTTTAATGATTTATGATTTACATCAATTAATTGTGCTTCCTCTATGTTTATATGTCTTTATAGTTCTTCATAATTATATATCTATATATTATTTACTATAAAGTCTTATTTGGCTAGCCCATCACAAGTTTTAATTGGAATTTGTTTCCAATTAATTTTACTTACAGGGCATACCTCTTTCCATTTAATTTATATTTACTAAAATATTGTGAAATAGTGGGGTAGCCGTGTTAGCCTGAACTATAGTAATATGCAGAAAAATGACAGGCAGCACTTTATACACTAACAAATATGATATTCATTAGCACAAGCTTTCACATGAACTTCATTTACCTCAACCCAAATTCACTCAAATGCAACACAATATCCATTGTAATATATATACAGATTATATACATTATAATACCTTAAATATTTGTTAATTATTTTTTATCTTGTGAAAGAAATAAATGTTGATTTGATTTGATCTTCCAAATCACAATTTTTAGTGGTCAGAGGGTTCGCTAAACACAGTATAAAAAGTCTTGTCTTACTGTAGAGGCAAGAAGATTGATTAAGGCCCAACAAACAAAATGAGAAGGTATAGTGAGTATAGAGAGTGTAGATAGGTATAATAGAAAGTGAGGTGAGATATTCTATTAAAAGTCACACAGGATGACATACTCCGCCTCACTATTTCTAACATTTCCTAGTTATTTATTAACTTCAAGTTAAAGTACAAAAAAATAAAAAAATTAAATATAAATTATAATCATAATTAGTGGAATTTGTTTATCATAGATTTTGTCAAATCTTTAAATGATATTATAAATTGCATCAGAAGCTATATTCCAATAAAAAAGAAAGTGAAATTAAGTAATATTGTAATAATTAATAATGCTAATAAACAGTATCTTCTTTTGAGGGCGATCAATCTAACAACGTTGGTTTTGTACATTCAATGATCTGTTACATAGAGTAATGCATGATGCCTTGGCAACTATAATCTTTATTTTACACATTATATTAATTTATTTTACACCTATTTAATGAGAGCGATCCATTCTCTGATGCTGTTGATGTGAGAGCCGTATACTACTGTATTATAACCTAGCATATTATAAACAGTCTCTTTATGAGGCCTGGAGAGTGGATACTTAATTACACGTTATGTTTTTACACCATCTTTAACAAAATTGATCTAGTCCCTGGATGCTTTGTAAGTCTATTAAAAGCTGCATTTGATCAAATAAAAAAACATTTTGTTGTTTTACCAAGGACTTTGGGATTCAAAAGCTAGCATCTAATAAACAAGCTACAGTAGACATACTCAATAAAAATTGCAGAAATCCAGGATTTTTTTTTTTTGCCATTTAATTATAGAATTATATTCATTTCAATGCGAATCTACTTATTTATGGGTAGATTTTATATTCGATGACATAAAAACTACTGATCTATTTTGAAACTTTCTATATGAAAGTAAATTTAAACAAACAAAATTCAACATCTGGGGCGGATTGCTATAAGCGGTCTTCAGACGGTCCTTACGGTTGGCCGGCTATAATCGTGACGTCACTACTGGTCTATGATAATAAACCATTGCTATACCGCGGTCTAACCAGTTAGCCATCTTAAATTTTAAAGCCTACTCGGAGTCGGCTTAAAACCGTCTTAAATCATTTTCAACATGGCGTGCTACTGATTAATTCAACAGTGCAATGCCAAGACCTAGGCCTAGATCATCAAAGTCACAGAATCGAACCACGAATATTTCGCACACTTCTCAGCGTCTGTAAAAATAGGACTCTGGCATTTATTTACGTTTACCTTGATACATTTGCGTGCATCAAGCACGCATGATGTCGCCCTCAATCTCAAGTTACCAGGGAGTGTTGTTTGCGTTTCAATACTCAATGCGGTCTTAGGGAAGACTGTTTTATAGCAATGGTCTTTAGAGGAATGACTTTAGTAAGACCGTCTAAGTTATAAAGCCGGCTTCATTCGAGGAGTTAAGACTACCAGTTAAGACTGTTTATAGCAATCTGCCCCTGTTTGTTTATAGTTTTATAAAGTTATATCACTGCAGATTTTAAGTGATAACAAGAACAGTTTCCTTGCCAATATTAAACAATACCTTTCCACAGATTGGCGAGTCATGCCATTTTCGTAGTCTGTAAATCAGTGCATACAGAACTGTTTTGGTGACATGTTTCTTTAGATGTTGACTTTATTGTTCGGACCTTTTATATGCAAAATTCAATGTTTAAGGAGGTTTTCCCACAATAATCAGTTTTTGTAATACCAGCACATAGTGTAGTTTACAGTAGTTCTTTATTGTTTACCTGTACTACATCAGACAGAGCTATATTCTGAATTTATCGTTTATTGTCAACAGCTGAATAAAAATCATTTGTAAATGGAAATGTGAAGATTTATTGTAATACATTACAGGATATTGGCTCAACATTTAGGGATCAACTCAAATGCTCAACCAAATACCATTATCTCAAACCATATTGGGTGACCAAAAACTTATGACACTAATGAGATAAAATGAAAAGGCATAAATAGCATATTACTACGCCATATAGAATACAAGATGCCCCAGGTATGTGTCTGTTTGCAAGGATTAGACTGGACACTGAAATGCCATCTCATTGCTGAGAGACAGAAGTCAAATATTAAGAAAACATAATGAATTGTGTAATATTAAAATTTATTTATGTTAAATAACTTTCAATACTAAACACACAAATCAATTTATTATGTTTATAATTTCTTATTTCAAACAGCCATAATTAGCTTACTTGGTAGAGTAAAATTTACTGTATAATTAGTTGAATGTCTAATATAATGTTGTTTAATTAATTACTTCTTATAATAAACATAATATTAATCTTACAAATGAAACAAAATTAATATTATTTGTTAATGTTATGTATGAAACAAAATTAATATTACTTATTTATAATATTATTTGTTTATAATATAAATGAAACAAAATTAATATTATAAATATATAACAATACATTGATTTTTTTTTTCATTTACAAGATAATAGATCTGATTAGCTGAATTATGTACATTACATTCATGTAATGAAATTAAAAGAGAGTTTCTTCATATTCTGTAGTTTGTTTTACACTAAGTTACTAGTAAAACACATTCTGCAGTTGGTTAAAAATAAAAACAAACATAGGAAGCTATAGTACAGTAGGCCTAGATTACTTTCATCAGAACTATACTGTTTACATATCAATGTAAATAATTAATAAGTACAGAGAGACATGTTGTCTGATTTTTTTAGCAATCCTTTTGTAAGCATTTTCCAAAATTGAAACTAACAAACAATGGTACACTTGATCATAAAATATATCTCACAAAATAGAGCCAGATGCATCTTGAATGCGATATTTTTATGATGTACTTAAGACCATTGAGAATAGACATTCTGAAGTAGACTGTAAAACATTCCAACATTAAAAACATCCACTGATAATTCAATTTAGTGAATTTAAAATTCAGCTTCAAAGCAATATTAATATTACTTTGTCTTTTTTATATAAAATCACTTAATTAAAATTTTAATTATCCCTTTTAATCTCTGTCTGATGTTCTGTGTGTAATTATTGTATTATCATTTATTTCATCTATGGCAAGACTTTCTATACCTTGTTTTGCGAACTTATCGTCAATACTTCAATAAGCACAGCACCAAACCTGCTTTTTTTTCGGTAAGTGCCGCGGCACTTAATCGAAAGTATAATATTACCTTCTGCGTAATAAAACACTTTGAGAGACAGGTTTTAAATACAATGTTAAAATGAACAAATGTACAATAATGTAATGTAGTTTGATTTATATAGTGCTTTATCTGAGTTTCAAAACGCTGTGGACTGCTCGTACTGTAACTTTCTTTTCTCCTAAGTGTCTCTTCGTGTCTGAGCTACCTGGTAAGCCAGTACCAGCTACTCTCATCTGTAAACAGCAGGAGCTGTATGGACCAGTACACAGGGGTAACCCCCTACTTGTCTTGAAAGATGTACTGGGTTCTTTATAGTGCACACAAGCCACATTGTGTACACTTGGCCTACGGTTTATAGTCCTTATCCGAGAAAATTGTTCCACCACCGGAACCAAAGGCGAGCGTGTGCTGTTTGAATCAGCGCTGTTTTTTTGGCTGTAGGTTGCCGCGTTCCTGTATTCGGTCATCCAGTAACGCATGCATTTCTTTATAAATGTTTATTTACGATGACGTAGGACCTATGATAGGCCTATTGAACAACAGGAAAACGAGAGATAGGTTACATGGGAACGGGCATGGAAAGCTGCACGCCAATATTTTTTTTATAAGCGCAGCTCTCGAATAAGCGCCGCAGGGAAGCCTCCAAAAATTGCATAAGCGTCGAGTTGCTTATTCGGGCACCTTATGGTATTTCATTAGGAAAAGTTACAGGGCGGAAAAAAAAAACTTTGGTTTTTCATTTAGCAAAGAGTTTTGACAAAAACATCCAAATGGAGGAAAAAAGAAAAATAAAATGTTATTGTTGAATGTAAACAGTTGAGAAAGTTAAATGCTTTAAATTTATATAATTACAAAGAAATATACATATCTTACAGGTATTTTTGGAGATTTTAAGGTGGCAGGCGGGTACACTAATTGGCCAAGAAAAACATTTTATTTTTATTCAAAATCATCGTTATTGGCTGGCGACAGGTTCTCTAAACAAGGTATAAAAAAAAAACAGTCTTGCCTACAGTAGTTACCTTGCCTAGTTACCTTGCCTAGTTACCTTGCCTGGTTATGAAGGAAAGCCTCAGGGTATTGTTCACACACTTTTGTATTTGCACAGTAATAACAGTTCATTCTCAGAATAATCAGTCAGTTTGGGCATCTACGCATTATGTAAATTTTGTTTCACTAAAGTATTTAAAAGCCTCAATGCTCTTTTTTAATTAATGTAAATATTTGATGGTATTCAGTTTCCTTATCAAAAATTTTCCATCATCATGGTGAGAAAATTACTGTAAGCTTGATATTGTAGAGGAGATGCTGATCATGTTTAGTGAATGTAGCTCTATCACTCACTGTACAGATGCACGTGGGCCGGTAAAATGGTAACCAGCTTTATTTCAAAGGTTAAAGTAACAAATTAATTGAAGTTGAAAGTGTTGAAGATGTCCTTTCCAAACTTTATACAAATATTTTAATGTCTTCCTCGGGAAAAAAACTATTTTCACTCCATCTGACGATAGCCTCCCAACCTCCTCCCTACAGAACCACCATAAAAATAAAAGCTGACATTGGATTATTTAGATTGGCTGTTGGTCAGGTTTCAGTCTCTTTATTAAACTCTTTATTATTATCCCTCATAAACTATTTAAAAATATCTTGAGAACTTGGTTCACAGTAAAGAAATTTGACTTTTTACATTTACAATTTAATCAGACATTCAGAAATTTGTATGTAATTCCACTTCAGTTACTTTTTATCAGTATGACATTTAAAATAAGGTTATTACAGAAAGCCAAAGTAAAATCAATAAAAAATAATGTATTTCTGAATGGATATCATATTACCAATGTTGAATCTAGATTAAAGATCGATACCATCTACGTACACAGCAAATACCTCATAAAGTTTGTATTTTTCCAGCGTGAATGTATGCCACATCAACAATACACTATATAATGAAATGAGATGGTATACAAAATTGCATTTGCAGTCTACCAGTATTATTGACATATTTATGTCAATTTTATATAATTACCATACAGTATGCATTGTACTATCGTATACAATGTGAAGGAAACAAAATTATAAACACAGACCAATCTAATCATAAATTTACAAAATTTATGATCTGTTGCATAAAGCGAGGTTTGTTAAAAGATTTTTGACATACATAAGTTCGAACAAACTGAAAAGTCTTTAAAAGTTGATGGAAAACCAGGGCCTGGTTTAGTACTAGCCCAGCGTACCATGTCTAGTAAAAACTGGTCAGGCTAGTAGCCTGGTGTTCCTACCACCTGATGTTGCCCAGTGGTTTAGTGAAAATTAAGCAAGCTTTTTCCTTCATACATACATACAGGCTTAAGAAAATATAGTGGGCTAGTAACATAATCTATAGGCTAGTAAAATCTCTAGTAAATTAACCCAGTTACAGTACCAAAGGAAGTCGGAGCAAGGCCTCAAAACAAAACAATATTGATTGCCACATTGTAACACTATTTCATGCCATTTTTTACATGCATAAAAAATAACTACTGTAGTGTCCACTTTCATTTTTCGAAAAAATCCATGACAAAAAAAAAAAAATTTGTGCTTAATGTAATGTATGGAAATGGAAGTGTGCGAGCAGCCTTGCAACCTAACGATTGTGAGGTCTGAGTTCGATCATCTTTACATGGCATGTGACTCTGTAGGTAAGACAATATTGATGTGTTATAATTTATTCGTCCATGGCTGTAATAAATGTCAGATAAAGCAGTATCACACACTAAAGCCCGAGTACAAACACAGACAGATCACAGTAGTCAAAAGCTTTGATAGCTACAATCCTTGATAGACCCATTACTCATTGATAGTTAATTAACTAATCATTTGGTACTGCAGTAGAAAGGTCTTTGTAATTATCAACATTTTCTTATTAAATGAATGTGTTACAAGTCGCAATTGTTAGCCAGAGACATGATGCTATACTAGGCTAAAAGAATTCCTTAGACAAGATGCTATTAAAATATTTTAAGTGGTGGGAGAATAGTTTGGGGCAATATTGGGATAGACATCTACAGTACTTACTAATTAATTGTAAATTTAAATCTGAAGTAATCACAATAATGGAACTTACTGAACATTTAAAAAAAACTGATGGATCCGTGGGTAGCACTGCACTTTCAAAATGCCAACTTCTGACCTTTAATATATTTATTAATTTCAATTTATACTTGTACTTCCACATGATCTATTACTTATACAGTAATTTATTATTCATATTTTACTTAATTGGTATGTCATAAATTTGAAATTTTTATTTACTTCACTTTACAAAACAAAAATAGGAATATTATTACGGGCTCAACGAAAATTACCTTGTGTCATGTGGGATTGGAACTCTAATGATTATAGAATCCCCTTGGGTTGTCAAGTACTTACATTTTCTGAAGAATCATCTTTAATAACTCGTAAATTGACAGGTATAGATTCTTCTGCCGCCAAAGGTGCGACGCTAATTTGTTGAACTGGCATTGCTTTTCTTTCTAAAAAAAAAATGAGACAAAAACACCATTTAAAATGAAAGATCTATCACAAAATATGAACTATGAGTACTTTGAGGAGATGGTCTTTTACAGGGGCAAATAAATGCGATGTAAACACCTATTTATACATAATGTTATACTGTATTAACAGCATTTCAACATGATCTATGATATAGGAGTAGATTATCTCCATTAAACTTGTGGTAGCTACAAGTGTGTATCCTTTCTGATCCCGGTTCATTTCCAATATCAGCTCTCCCTGTATTTTACAGTAGCTGGAGTTCTGAAATACAACTTAACTGATGTGATACATACCATTTTGGTTCTCTGTGCAATATGGCCCATAAGCATATTAAAGAACACAGTACTTTTTAGAAAAGAACAGGGGATTGACTCCTGGTTCACTGCCTAATTTACCACCAGAAGGACCCCAACAAAAATAAATTCTTTGGACATTAGTGGCTTATCATGCAATCATTTTGCAATAAACAAAATTCCAATTAAAATTAAAAAAAAAAAAAAAAAAAAAAAAAACCAAAAGAAAAGACGACTTAAAATTCCCTCACACAAAATATTTTAGCACATGGTAGACAAAATGTCAGGGAATACGCGTGCAGTTCTCACATTATTTTGAACGATCACCAATATGAAATAAATTAGACCATGGCTGACCTCATGATAAATGCACTGAAAGACAGCACAATATTTTGTTTAACTGTATGTATAAAATGGTTAAAACCACTAAATGGCAATCAAACTTAATGTCTACTGAGATACTAGATGTATTTTATTACTACTGTACCGCCAAACCATAGACTTGCCCTGAGGACACATCATTTTTAAAACTTTGTAGATGGTATTCAGCTAATAAATAAAAGTGAATAAATTTTAATATTTGATCGCTTTGTATATTTAAGGTATTTCAACATTTAATATTTTAAACACAACTTCCACAATCATAATAAATACAGGATCTTCTGTAATCTGTAGATTATTTGTGACACAGAAATTGGATTTTAGCAAAATTGAAGATTTTTGTAGAAATGTATGTAAATTATATAAAAAAGAAAGTCAATTCTTATTATTCATTTTTTATCCTTTAAAATAAGCTAATAAAAATTAATAATTATAAAATATTCACAACATGTGTATAAATATTTTAATATATAGTTAATCTCATAAACTAATTTCACTATGAGAAATGATCCAAAGGATTAGAAACAGATCAATATTCAAACCAAAAATTGATCTGTTTTTGCAGCCATACAAAGAGAATGTAAATTATATACCGTAATTAAGAAACCTTAGAATATTAATTACGAATGTCAACCTTTATATAACAATGCAGTGAACTGCACCCAGGCATATATATGGCTGTTGTATCATGGGGTATTAATAACACACTCACCATAAAAGCAGCTAATAAATGTTTTGAAAATAGGCATATGTAACGTATAGTACATGTACAGTACTCTACAAGCCTAGCCAACAGATACAGTATTTTATTCATTTGTCAGAGAGACAACCAAATTTGTACTATAATGCTCATGGTGCAACATCACCATCACATACTGTACACACCTAGGCTCGCATTTTGCATGACTCGCGCATTCGAGATTCGCTCTCATGCTTAAGGATCAAAATCTCACTCATAGATGTAATATTGCCTATAATAAAAATATATGTATACTTTGTAGCTCTCTCGCTAAACAGACATCACCTACAGTACTTAAAATAGGTTTTGTTCATCACCAAGTGTTTAATGCAATATTAATCATCCAAGAGCATAATTTAAACTAATATCATTTCTTGAAAGATACTGAATAAACCTAGCATATTTCTTTTAAATATTTTTCATTTTTAATACCAAAAATGAGACATGGAGAGCAATATAAAAAACATGGTGGGCAAAATAAGCCTGTAGGCTGGTAAAATCTGGTTTGCTAGCATGGACTAGTTGATGAAACAGTAAGTTATTAAGGCCTGAGTACCATGATGAGTTTTTAAGCAAACACATTAACTATATTATAGAAATATTATTATTATGTATATTATGGTAATCATGTGAATTAAAAACTTAGTCAAAGTCGGTATCAATAGACACAGACAGTGAAGACACACACAACACCAGTGAATAATGACCTGCACGGATCATGTGAAAAGATCTAAGGAATATCTTAGGGAGTATTGTAGGCTAACAACATTCATGTTAACTGTATCTTGAGCAATGGCAGTTGGGACAATCCCACACAATTTTTCTATTGGGCCCACAAAGAATGAATCCATATTTTAAAACTGGGTCCAGATTTCTCATACTTTGTGTACAATGGGTCAAATTTTAAGGAAATGGTTTCAGGTTTCTCATATTTTGCGTATGGGTCAATTTTTCAGAAAATGGTTCCACATTATTTGAATTTACGCATAAAGTGAGTCAACACTTGATTGCCTGTTTATATGCCTTGTCTGACCTTTGACACAGAAACTGAACTAGACTACTGTTGCCCCTGGATCCGCCACTGTTACTCAAACCTCTTCAATCAATAACACAATAAGCCATTCATGCTGTGTAGACACATTTACTCCTGAAATGCATGCAAATATTCTTTTTAAATCACAGTTTAACAGTAAGAAATACTGACAAGTTTCATGCTAGTTCACTTCTAATCACCACGTTGAACTACTGATAAACTCTTAATGTACTATATTACCTCAAGTATTTTGGGATGTAAACATTAAACTGTATGTTGACATTTCAGATAAAAACCCTGTTTTCTTAATGAAGATAGGCTGTTAAAATACTGACTAAATTTTTTATCAGTTACTCAATTCTTGATTATGACTACAATTAAAACAAAAATCTGCAGTATTCATTTAATAATTGTAGTGTGTACTGTACATGTACCCAGGAGCAGACCATAGGCTCATAATTAACGTCTCGATGAGATTTGATTGACAAATTAACCGACTAATCAGCGAGCGTCACTTAGTCACGTGATCAAAACTTTTTCTCGGGCATTTTAATTTCCTTAGACAGCTGGTTTAAACGTGAAACATACGTGAGCCTAGGCCTAGATGTCTATGCTTGGTTATAGACACCCAAATTTACACGAGCAGTGCGCATCAGTGACTTGGCCTTTGCCGACAACAAGGTTGACTGAAAGCAGCTTTTCCCTCTTCCTTTGGGAACAAAATGCAGAGGCTTACAACAATTTCCCTGCCATGTTCCATGAAATAGATTAACACTATGAATATATGATTCATTTGCATACCGCTTCCCTGAATTCTCTTTCTTAAAGAAGGTTGATAGCAAAGAAAATCTTCGCCAACTCAGTAAGTCTAGCTGCCATTGTCTAAGGTTTTCGTGACTTTGTGGGGGGGGGGGGCTTCGCATCCTTGTCAATTGGTATGAGGATTTGAACTCATATTGATGTAATATACATTAGGCCTACTTTACGAAGTGCAAAGTCATCTTCTTAAAAGGGTTATTAGCAAAAACAATTAAACAATAAATACATATGACATACCTGTAATTCTTTCATTTTCTCTAAATATTTAAAAAGGAAACAGGCTCTTCTTAACTATGTATTGCTAAAAAAAAAACAAAAACCCGCACAAACACTATCAAATTTACAAGACGTGTTGCTATGACTACGTACAGAATAGGGAGCCATGATAACCAATTCCATTATGTCTATGGAATCTATTAATTCCTTAATTTCATCGTCAGTTATGAGATTTAAGGAAATTTCACGAGTTATTTTGGATCCTACAGTACTTTCATTCCTTGTTTTAGAAAATGTTATTTTTACTGTAAACATTGTCTGCACATGTCATGTACCTTGAATTAAAAGGTAGGCCACTATAACACATCCCTGGATAGGCATAAACCTGTCTCTTATACACATCTAGATGTGTATAAGAGACAGATATCATTTCTATCAGATTCTATCAAGAGTTTTTTGATTCAGCGAAATCAGTAGTTCAAACTGTTTCTACTTTTTACAAAGCAAAAAAATGCACGACCAATTTGGAGCTCAGGGAGTGAACCATGCTTTCGCTTCCAACGAATCCCCCAAACATGTTTTTTCTAACTTGGAAATCCTGGTACAGCCACATCTCACTACAGTACATCCATGCAATATGACAAAATATTCTACAATTTACAATAGTTGTCGTCCAATCAATGAATTAGTATACTAATGATCTCTAGTGACATGTTTAACAAGACAAGGTTGATTTATCACTATTCAGTGAGGATAAGTGCCAATATTTTTTTTTAGATAGCAAAAAATATAATACACATGTTCGGAAATTAATCACTTATCTAATATCAAACTATAGGAGATAACATGTATAAAGGAAACCACACCTCTATGAAGGCCGATGCTCCTATACAATCATTTTGATAAAAAACACTATTTTTTGTAATTGATGTAAATAGAAATACAGTAGGGAAACAAACAGAACAGATCCAGGACTTTTCTTTACAGAGGAGTCAAAATATTAGTCATTGCATTTGTAGTACTGTACATTCCCAGTGTCCAATTATCATTTTGGAGGTCAGGCAACTGGATCTAGTTACTATCAAACTAGGCATTCAATAATCCACTCCACCATATAACGCTGATTGGATGGGAGTAATAAAGCAGCGGCGTACCGTTGGGGGGGGGGGGTCAATGGGTGCGGTCGACCCCCCCTTTTTAAAGAAAGTGCTCTTTAAATATGCTCGCTATACTCACAAATAACGCACCCTGCGAATTCTGAAAGCTTCCCTAAATTGCTCCGAGTTCAGCTTTCCCCCTGCGCTTTCGTTTCGACCCCCCCTCATAGATTTTTCACCGTACGCCCCTGTAAAGTTACCATGTTTTGCTTTAATATTTATTCGAAAATGTTGTCAAGCACTAAAGCACAATTACATGACCAATGCTACATGTATGCAAACATTTGTATGACACAATCTGGAGAAGGCAACATGACGAAGCACGCATGAAATTAGTACATTTTAAGGGAAATCAGCTCAGATGGCCATCAACAATTAGCAGATGGCACTGTGTCATCAAGCTCCCAAAGAGCGGAGATGGATCTGTCAGCTACATTGGTTACGATGCAGCATGTGAAGTACTGGTTCAAGTAACTGGAGTACTGAAACCATTATTTCATGGCAGACGAGACAGATTCTTCGTTAACGTTAATAATATTAATTCGGTACTTTGTTTCTCTTGTATTGTATATTTAGTATACAGTAACCACTGTAGGCAGATCATAACAAGCTAGATTTTAATAAGGTCGTTATAATAAACTGCTAGCCAACTACAGTAGGCCCTATATAGGCCTAGGCCTAGTAGTAGTAGTAGGCCTAGCCTTGTGAGTATGAATGAATGTGAACTCGATACCATCCATATATTAATAATTTACTGTGAGTGACCCTCTCTCTCTCTTCTTCATAAGAAAATGAACTTAATCATTGCCGACACAACACACCCTTTGCATGAGGATAATAGTCAACAAGTGAATACATTCGTGGATCAAAAGGCCGATTCATACACTTATATGTTATTGCCTAGGCCTACTGTATCTCACATTACTGTACAACCTTTACCTACCTGCTGAATCAATTGACCTGGAAGAAAGGGGAAACGTCAGAGTGAAAATTTCTACCAGCAGCCGTACTACTACTACTCTGACTCCTGTCAACCTGGCTAGGCGGCCAAAGTTTTAGAACTTTACACCTCAATTATGTGTTCTAAGAAGGACACCATTACGATCTGCTGATATACAACCGACTTCAACGGGACATAACGCGTTTCTTTACTACTAAAACGCCACAATGAAACCATAATTCTGGCTACTTCGTTTCCTAAGCATCAGACCAAAACAGCTCTTCCCGACGATCCCCTCTCAGAAAATATTTACGGCGTATAATACCAAACAAAAGCAAATATAAATAATAATAGAGGGCAGCACACAGAATATATTCCAACAATTTCTACAGTAGAGTTTCTCGCATGATCACAAGAAGGATGGCATACATCATAGTCAATAGAACTATTGACTATGATTACATACAGTACTTAAAATTATAGAGCCATTTAGGTCCAATATTTTTATATGCAATGTATTACTGTACTATTTAATTATGGGTATAACCATGATTATCTATGAATACGATAAGTCAATCAATAGCATTGCAGTCACAGGGCCCTCACAGGGCGGATCTCGGTTCAAATTTATAAGGGGGATGGGGGTTGGAGGTCAGAATAAGAAAGGAAAATACAAAAAATCAACTCACGTGTAAAAAGGTAGGTCTAGATTTTAATTTTTTTTTAAATTTTATTTATTTATTTATGTTTTTGCTCAAGGGAGGGGGTCAGACCCTCCCCCCCCCCTCAGATCTGCCAATGCAGTCAAGTGGTTAATTAAATCGTTCAATAGGAAAATAAATGTAGACCCTATAATATGAAAACCAAGTCAAAAAATAACCTAAGCAAAGATAAGAAAGAATTGGCATCAAGCTGTAATATGACTTCATATTTGTTGTAGGCAATTTCCAGTGGCGAATCCAGGAATTCGAAATAGGCCTGAGGGGAAGGGGCGGAGTGGTACTTTTGACAGACAAAGCATCTACTACCTCAGCTACACCATGGTTGGGGCTGAGGTAAAAAAAAATTAAGATAGCACATCTAGATGGCCGGAAATTGCACTTCCAGACATAAAATTTAAATATATAGGCCTAATTTTCTTTATATCCAGGGAAGGATTTAGGGGGTGGGGGCGGCCCGGCCCCGGTCCGGTCCCCCTTTTCGGAAGGTAAAAAAAGAAAAAAAAAAAAAAGAAAAAAAGAGAGAAAAAGAAAAAATGATAGCCCAGAATGCCTCAAATGTTATATTTGGATGTCTAGAACACAAACTTTTCGCAAGAATGCCCCGGACACTCTACGACAGTGTTGTCTCAATCGGCCCAACTTTCGGCCACCTCTTCCCCCCTTCCCCCCCCCCCCCACTTTTGGACATTTCTGGATCCGCCCCTGATATCTCCATTAAAAAAAAATTAACAATTTAGGGCAGAGCGGGCCGACTGGGCCCCCATGAATCTTCCACTGGGTACCGTACTGGGTAGGGTCTATACCACCTCTCCCCCACCATGCTAGGGGTTGAGGTAGGAACATTTGTGATTATGTCACCTCTAGAATGCCGGAAATTGCACTCCTAAACTTAAAATTTAGGTCCCACCCCCTTGAATACGCCACTGAGCATAGGCGAGCGTAAATCAATACAAAAATAAAAGGTGATTGATTTTTGATACATTTAATTTACTTTCAGTCTGCAAATACAATACAAAAGGCCTATTTGTTCGATTAAAGTTTATTAAAAATCCACTAAGCAAAGAAACTTCGCTCGATGCTGCGAAACTAGGACTGGAATTTCGGCGCAAATTGAAGGGGTCGTTCATACATGCAATAGAAAAGCTCCCTATTATTATTTCGCAAACGTTGCAAGTCACGAAATGTAGCTATTTGGTGATTATCATCATTTGCAGGAACTGGATATCAAATAAAGATTAAAATGGAATTGACACAGTACGGTATCGTATTACATACGGCTTTCTGTATACAACAGTAGCTTGTATTTCAATAATTTGTTACAAATCGCTAATGCATAGGCCTTTTGTATACCCCCATGCTTAGAATACTTTTTATTTTTATGTTATTTCTTTTATATCCTACAATAGGCCTAAGTAAATAACTTGCCAGTCTCAAGAAAAAGTAATGCTTTATCAAGTCACTTTATGAGCCCAGTTGTGAGCTACCTCTTCAGACATCTTTCGTGCGCGATGTGAGCGCAGCGTTCAAAAAACGCAACTCACAATTTTTTGTCCGTCCAGCAGCATCCTCATTCTGAAATTTTGAAAATATAGGGGGGATAAAAAAGAGAATCCATTTCACAGCTCAAACCATTTTTAGGAATTGCTTCAAAACTAGGGGCAGAGGGCCACGGAGAGAGGGACAAGAAACCATGGGCCCATAGAAATGTTTTGTTTTTTTCCCAACACTTTTTCCAAAAATAATAATTGCTATCATGGGCCCCTCTAGATTGACAAACCCTCCCCACCAAAAAAAAAAAAAAAACATGTTTGGCGCCTCCGACACAATCAATCTTTTTCGCGCTGTAACTGGGGGCCCACACCAACTCTTTATTCATTCCTTTCTGTCACTTCTTGGTGGCCCTAATTAGGCACACTTATTCAAATTAGGAGGGGGAACTTAAGAAAGTGGCATGACTTCTCAAGTGCACTACGAAACTTCCGTAGTTGCACGGAAAATCTTTCCACTCAAGACAAATCTAGGAGCTACAGAAATTCTGTATTTACTAAGGATAGACGTGAGCGTTATAGAGGATAAGTAGAACCTCGTTTTTACAAGGGCTTTATGACATCATAACGCCTCACCATGGTAGTGTTTTGTTTTGTTTTTTTGGGTTTTTTTTCATCTCGCGTAGGTTTTAGAAACACCGCGTTTTATAGACACAAATCCATGTTGTTGGTTTCAGAAGATCCTTTTCGGCGGCCACTTGTTTACTTGTACCCTGTAATTTTGTAATTTGTATCGTTGACAACACTTCATTTGACAATGATCTAATCTCTTATAAGACAAATACAACGCCATCGTGTCAGGATTCAATGTTTCGACATTAATTATGTCATCATCAGGAATGAAATAGGAATTATAATCTCTTATAGGCCTGTGTTTTATTAAATACTAATATTGATGATGTCATTGTCCGTACGTATAAACTAAGGTCCGGCCTACGTAAGTCTCGCGTAATACGCCCCAATTCACATTGCAATCACCCTGATTCGTCTGCAATGCAATCGGAAAATATTGAACCAGATTCACTCCCCGACATCTGTCGGTGACTGTCACCGATAGGGTGAGCGATTATGGAAACCAAGCTTACCATGACTATCGCACATAATTGGGGGGGTGGTCCCTGAGTGGGCGGGGTCATGGGAAGAGAACGTAATGTCAGTGGCGGCGTCAGTGGGGGGGGGGCGGCAAGGGGCTTAAGTCCCCCACCAGACAGGTCAATCCCTGTCTCTTATACAC
>NW_022705851.1:233792-235655 GCF_011630105.1 Anneissia japonica
CAGCTCGAGCCTACGAGCTCAAGTCCCCCTGTCGGACAACTTAGCCCCCACCCAGAAAATATATCTTAGAACCGCCACTGCGTAATGTTTGCTTGTTCCGTCGCCGGAACTATTTTAGGCGTGGGGCGGGGTGGTTTGCGGTAGTCTTGGGGTTATTCTATTTTCGGAAAGTTTTGTTTTTTCTAGATGCTGAGAAATGAACTTGCGTGCATTACGAGACTTCTCTTGATGAATGAATAAATTAACACTGAATTAATAGATTTCCCCCTGTTTTAGCATGAACAATAATTGCGATGATGGTTGATGATGATTAGAAAAGCTGATTAAAAGTTACTGTAGTGTTCAAGGCATTACAGTATTGCAATATAATCAAAACCTTATACTGTATATATAATACTTTATTCATTTATTCCTTTCTACTTCATTTATACATTTGTAAACAGAAGGTAATCAAAAAGCTCATTTAGAAGGTCCAGTATAAATTTTTATTACTGAAATAATTTCTATTTATTATATTCTATTTATTATTTATTGTCATCAATATTATGGTAAAGCGAAAAAGTAACTACCTCTTCTATGTGTGATACCAAATGGGTCTTCATGTTCGTATTTTTAGCTCCGATGAGGAGCTCTAGAAGCACTTGGCTAATTAATAGATCTTTTTTTAGCTCTACTGCCTCTATTATAATGCCCTCATGAGGCTGATTGATTAATAGTTGATTGATCAATACAGTTAAACTTGCCCAAGTCGAATAACTTCTAAGTCGATCTTATTTTACATGGCAAATTGTTGTGTTTTCCATTAACAATCTGTATGTTGAATTTCATCTATTAAGTCAACAGTATTTCAATGGCATTTTAGATTCGACTTAGGCAAGTTCAACTGTTCAACTGGTAGATCTTTTTCAGTTCTATTGCCTCTACTGTCCTCACAAGGAGCTCTAGAAACACTTGGCTGATAGATTAATAGTTGATTAATTAATAGATCTATTTTAGAACTACTGCCTCTGTTGTATTGCTCTTATCGGAGCTTCAAAATCTTGTTTTTTTTAACTTTTATTCAAGCACAGTAACAAAAACAACAAAATTGTACAATATATACAATTATTTTCCTTTGAAGACAATTGACATAAAAATCATAGTATTCACAAATAAGCTGGAACACATGTTTAAAGCAGTAGTTGGTGTCTGTCATCACAATGACAAAAGGGCCATAACCAACTCAGCACCATCATGGTTGGTGCTAAGGTAAAAAAAAAAATTGATCTGGTGCTCTACTAGTTACGGGATTAGACAGTTCTCTTGGAATGTTGGGAGGGGTGGACACGAGAAGATAAACGGACAATTATTTATTTACAAATGGTCAGCAATAGGAAATTTGAAAAAATTATTAAAAAGTCTTTCATTTCTTAGAGTTCACATTCTTACACGATAGGGAGCTTTTGATTACAGGACGACGGTACGACGTAGAACGTAATGACGTCACTAACAGTCATCTGTGCAGGCGAGAACGTTAAAGCCCCATTCCCGGCAAAATTTCAGTTTTTAAGAAAAATCTAATTTTTGTATAATGTTATAAAGATTTATAAATATAATACGGAATTACTAGTTTAACTGAATTTAGACATTCCTAAGATTGAAAAAAATGTAAAATAAGACTGAAATTTGATTTTTTGTGTTCCACACAAAAAATAAATGTGGATGAATTTTTCATGTTTGATTTTGCGATAGGCCGTGAGAAGAAATATCGTAGGCGCCGAAAACATTAGCCTATCCAACGCTGCTAGGCTAGGCCTAGCCTTACCTCGATTTAGGTTCTGTTATCACCATAAAAACGGCCGACATGATATTTTCCGTTGCTAC
>NW_022705851.1:236343-244453 GCF_011630105.1 Anneissia japonica
CTCTTGCGTGTATTATCAAACTCTCAAGAGTTGGGTATGCCTGTCTATCAGAAAATGATGGACCACCTCTCAGTGAAATGCTGATACCACTGCCGGTTCACATTCATAAAGGAATCTCTCCAGTATGTACCATAAAATGTTATCAAATGATCATTGTGATAAAATTCCTTCTCACAATGATCACATTCCTCCAGTGTGTATCATCATGTCTTCATAAGGTTTTTTTTTTCTCAAATGAGCTTTCAAATGACTACTTTGCTTAAATTTCTTTCCACAAATTTCACAGTGATAAGGTGTTTCTCCACTGTGTACCCTCAAATGTGTTTGCAAACAAAAATTTTGTGTGAATGTCTTTCCACAAATGTCACATTGATATGGTCTCTCCCCTGTGTGTATCCTCAAATGAGTTTTCAAAGAATTATTTTTAACAAATTTCTTTCCACAATGTTCACATTCGTAGGGTTTTTCTCCAGTATGTATTTTCAAATGTGATTTTAAATTACCATTGTAACTGAACTTCTTTCCACAATGTTCACATTCATATGGTTTTTCTCTAGTGTGTACCTTCAAGTGTTCTCTTAAACCACTGCTGTAATTAAACTTCTTTCCACAATGTTCACATTCGTATGGTTTTTCCCCAGTATGTAACTTCAAATGTTCTTTTAAATCTCTGCTGTAACTAAACTTCTTTCCACAATGTCCACATTCATATGGATTCTCTATGTGGAGTATAGTTTTCAAATGTCTATGCAGAGAGTCTTTTCGACTAAAAATAATTCCACAATGCTTACATCTATTCGGTATCTTTCCTTCATGTATTGTCAAATGCACTTTTAAATTGCTCTTTTGTTTGTATTTCTTTTCACAATGTTTACGATCATATTGCATCTCTTCCTTTTCTTTTTCAACATGTTTCTTTAACCTGTCAGTTTGGTCATGTTTGTCTACGTAACTGCATACATCCACATATTTCTCTTTTTTGATACTGTGACCAGGTAAAATAATGAACTGATGGTTTTCAGTGTAACTTTTCATTTGTGACACCATACACTTTTCTTTATCCTCATTTTTTGTTCTCCGATGTGACAGCAATGTTGGCAAACCATTAGTTGAGAAAACTTTGTCATAACTTGGACTTTCTTCATAGTTGTTAATAAAACTGCCCTGGCCTACAAAATAAATGCAATATCAGTTAGCGTTGCTTCTTGTTAATATCATTCTTCTGGTTACTATAGAGCCAAAGAGAATGTCATAATGTAGAAAGAGGAAACAGTTGAATACTGTGCTCACATGGCAAACTAAACACCAAGACAAGATAAAATGTAATGGTTTAAACATATTTAATTAAATATCCAGTCATTCAGTCATTAACCAAAATATACAAAATACAATGTTTCTAAAATAAAAGATATAATACTGTAAGGATAATACAGTCCGTTCAGGACAAATGAGAGCATTTCTTGTATACCACGCCATCAACTCCTGCTCAGTACAGGTTTGCGTTACAAATTCAACTTGACTATCTCAGTTTATGAGCACCTTAAAATATAACTTTAGTCCCATCTCCATTCCTGAACTCAGTTTAGCCTATAAATAAACCACATTGGTTGCTAACACATTGAACATCACAGTAACATGTAAAATCCAACTGGGCATGCAAATATAACCAGTACTGTACTATTAATAAACTATCATTTCAGATTGTGAATTTGTGTTCAGGTAAGTGCAATTTCAAGTTTCAAATCTACTCAATTGTTTTCTCTGTACAAAATATTAGCTTTCTCTGGCTCTTCACACCTCATACCATTAATATGCTTTACGCCCTCTAAAAGATGTAACATTCCACCCCAAAGGTCGACCAACTTCAATACTACGGCCAAAGTTATGGTACTGATACTGGTACTTGTAATTTGTAGAAGTCTGATTTCAGACTTTCGACAGCCATTGACATTATGTTGTCGTTAAATGACTCCATATTATGATGAGAGAACCATGCACAAACATTTACCAAACATACAAATATTGGAAAACTGAATGCTATTTATAAAATTTTCTATTTAATATTTATGGGCGAAAAGTATTGAGTAAAAGTATTATGGCTTCTCTGTACTTAAGTACACATACTGCCTCATTCTTATGCCAATTACTCAGTTTAAAAATTAGCGACAATGCGTTGGTTTTGGGATGATATATTAGTGTATATGTATTTTGTTTGTTTATTGTTTTACTTATATAAACACAAGTTAATCAAAAACCTAATTCGGAAGGTTCAGTAAAAATTCCAAAAGACAGCCGGACGGCTCGCTGGCTAAACCTATGTTTGAAGTGAATCTTCATAATAAAACAGTGTACTCCATCCATGTTCTGTAATTGTAGTCCTAATATTAGTACCGGTTAGTTGAACTTCAAAGCTGATTTTCTTAAAACCTGGTTCTCATGCATCTAAAGTTTAAATGCTCACGGGCGGATTGCTATAAGCGGTCTTTAGACGGTCTTAACGGTTAGCCAGCTATAATTGTGACGTCACTAATGGTCTATGATTATAGACCATTGCTATACCGTGGTCTAACCAGTTAGCCGCCTCAAATTTTAAAGCCTACTCGGAGGAGGCTTAAAACGGACTTAAATCATTTTCATCATGGCATTCTGCTGATTAATTCAACAGTGCAATGGCAAGACCGAGGCCTAGATCGTCAAAGTCGGAGAATTGATCGACAAATACTAAGCACACTTCTCAGCGTCTGCAAAAAAGGTCTACGGCATTTATTTACGTTATTGCGATACATTTGCATGCGTCGAGCATGCATGATGTCGCCCTCAATCTTATGTTACCAGGGAGTGCTTGTTTGCATTTCAATACTCAAAGTGGTTTCAGGGAAGACTGTTTTATAACAATGGTCTTAAAGGAATGACTTTAGCAAGACTGTCTAAGTGATAAAGCTGGCTTTATTCGAGGAGTTAAGACTACCAGTTAACACCGTTTTATAGCAATCCGCCCCTGATCTCTGGGAAGCTTTTCAAAGACCAAATTAAATCTTACAATGTGATCTACCCACACGTAAATCAACTAAATTTTTGATTTTCCAACCATGAGTTTCATTTTGTGGTGCACCTCACATACTATAGTGACCTAATAAAAACACTAGAATTAACCAACCTTTTTCATTCTTAATTTCAATATTTGGTATCATATTTTGGATATCCTCTTCATGTTCTGACATACTGGAAACTTGAATAACCTGGTCCATGGGTATATATAGGTATTCTGAATAATACATGGAAAAATACATCATTATTTCACTAATATCAGTACTGCACAGCCATCACCACTACCATTACAATACCTCCGCCACACAGCCATCATTACCACTTTCACCATTACCTGCACCACACAGCCATCATTATCACTTTCACCACTACCTGCACCCCTACACATCCACCATTACCACTTTCACCACTACCTGCAACACACAGCCATCATTACCAATTTCACCACTACCTGCACTACACACAGCCATCATTACCACTTTTACCACTACGTATACACCACACAGCTATCATTACCACTTTCACTACCTGCACCACACAGCCATCCCCGTCGATAACATTGTTCATATTGATCAATCTACAGTCACCAGAACTGATCAATTTTTAACAATTTCTTTACAGTTATTAAGAATCAACGGTTAACTGGCAAATTAAATTCAATACAAAGTATAACACCATTTAGCGACTATTAGGAACGGTTTAATGAAACAAAATGGTTTCAAAAGTGGACCTTTGAAACTACAGGGTCCAGTGGCAGACCCATATTGGTGGCTTGGAGGCAAAGCCCACTGAAAGCTCCAACAAAGTAGCATTGTGAGGGCCTTAAAACAGTGACAATTTGAAATATGATGGGGGGGGGGATGGTGCTTCAGCACCCTCTGCATCACCTACCTGATGAACAGAACCTGCACAACACAGTCATCATTACCACTGTCACCCTTACCTTCACTATCAAAGGGGTAACAGCTACAGTCCAAGTCCTCTCTGACAGTAGGGGCCTGAAATATTATTAATCAGCATTTTTTTGCCAACACCATGGGCTGTGTGAAACCCATGATGAGCAGAATGTGTAGAAAACACAAACATGCCCTTCACCTTCTACCTTACAAGAGCACTATGCGGCCACAAAGAAACCTTAGCTAAGAGTCTGTGGTTATACCACTGTGCACCACACTCCATTATCAAAACATTCAAGAACATCTCCTGCACACGATCGCGATCACTACCACACAAACACGCCCTTCATCTTGTAACCCAAGCCTAATAGCAAAGGGCCTCGGGCCTGTGGTTATACCACTGTGCACATACTTTCACAAACATCTACTGCTGCACTTACACACTACACAGCCATCATTATCACACTGGGAATAAAGAGTACACATACTACATTCCAAGTCTCTTGATTTGATCGGAACATCTGTATAAAATACTGTACAGGAGTCATTTTTGGTCATTCCTGTCATGTTATATTGTAAATATCTGCTGTGTTGTCAGTGAATCATCGGCTTAGATAATAATTATGTGCAGTAAAAGGATCTGTTCTGTTAACATAAATTGATATTATATATTATAATTTAGGGTCTAAATACGTCAAATCAACAACTTACCTTTTTCAACTTTGATTTCAGAATTGAGTTTGATATATTTTACATTATCTTCATCTTCCGAAGCAACAGCTTCAGATTTTATGTTGAACTCTTGATCCATGTGGGTAGCCTAGATACCAAAACCAAACAAAAAGATTCATTAAAAAAAAAAAAAATGCAGTACACAATATATTAAATTATAGAATTCCAATGATAACATTTTATATTAGGCCTACTGTACATTCTAGATATGAAATGGACTAATTAACTAAATTATTATAATAATTAATGAATAATTAATTGAATGTTTAGAGCAGTTTGCTCGAATTTAGCAGTTGCATAGAGGATGCAAAAAAGATTAAGATACTAGCTCTGTTTGGTCCTGTCAAAACAACATTGAGTAGCAAAAAGGTTGGTTTTTAGTAACCTGTTATGCCATTTTAAGAATTTATGACAAGATGGACACTACTGCTGAACCAGACTAATGAAGACCTACTGTAAGAACACACTAGGCTACAGCTCTGAGGCTGACGAAGGATACTCTCAAGCCAAGGAGAGATTAATAGGGGAAGTTAAGTGAGACGATACTACCAAACTTCAGTGGCCCTGAGGCAGTGTAAGAGATCACATTTCTATAGATTTGCCAGCAATGACGAATTTGTTAGTCAAAGGGTGTCGGCTAACTGTAACTCGTACCAATGCCTATTCATACCCATGCCAACTCTGGCAAACCTTTACCTAAATTTAGGTGAACTATTGGCTAACTCTCCCATGTCTATTCTCTGTCAAAATCTAAAATTACTTCTTACTAATATTATACTGTAGCATAATGATGAGTCATAGGGACTGGGGCTAAGAAATGTTTGGGGGGCCCCATGCACTTTGGTCATCGATTACGAAGGGCCTCTACAAAGTGAAATATCAAATTATGTCATTGCATACGCCTCCACTTTTAGGTCTCACCCCTAACCTTGAAAGTTTTGAGTACAAAATAAAACTTGAGCGTTGCTGTGTTATTTTGTAGGAATATCATTTTGATTTGCATTCCTCATCCTTTGTTTTTAATATAGATCCTCCACTTAGCCTCTTTTTGCCTACGCTAGTTTAAAGCGTTATAAAGATTTATAAATACAATACAAAATTGCTAGTTTAACTGAATTTAGACATTCCTTAAAACATTAAAAAAGTGTAAGACTGAAAATTGAATTTTAGTGTTTTACAAAAAAAAAATAAACGCAGATGAATTTTTTATGTTTGATTTTGCGATAGGTCTGCGAAGAAATATAGTAGGCACCGTAAACATTAGCCTATCAACACTGCTAGGCTAGGCCTAGCCTGGGTTCCAGGCCCTAATTTTGGGTTACTCTTTATTGCACTTTGTGCGCGCCATACCTAATTTAATTGGCATTCATGCGTACGATCTCATACATCAAATCCGATGGGGGATATCATATGCATGACTAATGACATATTAATTTAATTTTAGTAAATTTTCAAAATTGAATATGCGGATGTCTCGATGAGGACTAAGCTAGACCAGTCCCCCCCCCCCCTTCTACCTACCTACCTGAATTAAAACAGGGTTCTCCCTACACCTACAAAACAAAACAGGGGTTTCAGCAAGGACTATACATTACTGCCATTTACCACTACCGTAACAGTGCATGTCGCATGTAAAAATAAAACATTCTATTTAAAAATTACTGTACATTATTGCCATTACCACTAGGGTACGTCGCATAAATGGTGCGGTTGATTAAGGATGTGTTCTAAAGAACTTAAGGTCGTGAGTTCGAAATGTGTCTTGGTATTTTTTTTTCCAATATATTTATTTATTTTAATTTTGTACAAACCATCATTCTAAAATAATGATTTTTTTTTTGTACAAATAAACATTCTAATTATTTAAAAATTTCTATCTTATTAGCTCTTCCAAAAAACCCAATATAACTTGCGCCTCTACTGTATTTAGGAATGGAGGAACGCGCTGACTTGGTGAGCGGATGCTCTTGTTTATTTCGGTCAGCCGATTTATCCAAATATGGAATACAAGATTTGGTCATTCTTTTGGCATCATGGTAGATAAGGCTAGGCCCTGTCTCTTATACACATCTATAGCAAAGGGCCTCGGGCCTGTGGTTATACCACTGTGCACATACTTTCACAAACATCTACTGCTGCACTTACACACTACACAGCCATCATTATCACACTGGGAATAAAGAGTACACATACTACATTCCAAGTCTCTTGATTTGATCGGAACATCTGTATAAAATACTGTACAGGAGTCATTTTTGGTCATTCCTGTCATGTTATATTGTAAATATCTGCTGTGTTGTCAGTGAATCATCGGCTTAGATAATAATTATGTGCAGTAAAAGGATCTGTTCTGTTAACATAAATTGATATTATATATTATAATTTAGGGTCTAAATACGTCAAATCAACAACTTACCTTTTTCAACTTTGATTTCAGAATTGAGTTTGATATATTTTACATTATCTTCATCTTCCGAAGCAACAGCTTCAGATTTTATGTTGAACTCTTGATCCATGTGGGTAGCCTAGATACCAAAACCAAACAAAAAGATTCATTAAAAAAAAAAAAAAAATGCAGTACACAATATATTAAATTATAGAATTCCAATGATAACATTTTATATTAGGCCTACTGTACATTCTAGATATGAAATGGACTAATTAACTAAATTATTATAATAATTAATGAATAATTAATTGAATGTTTAGAGCAGTTTGCTCGAATTTAGCAGTTGCATAGAGGATGCAAAAAAGATTAAGATACTAGCTCTGTTTGGTCCTGTCAAAACAACATTGAGTAGCAAAAAGGTTGGTTTTTAGTAACCTGTTATGCCATTTTAAGAATTTATGACAAGATGGACACTACTGCTGAACCAGACTAATGAAGACCTACTGTAAGAACACACTAGGCTACAGCTCTGAGGCTGATGAAGGATACTCTCAAGCCAAGGAGAGATTAATAGGGGAAGCTAAGTGAGACGATACTACCAAACTTCAGTGGCCCTGAGGCAGTGTAAGAGATCACATTTCTATAGATTTGCCAGCAATGACGTATTTGTTAGTCAAAGGGTGTCGGCTAACTGTAACTCCTGTCTCTTATACACATCTAGATGTGTATAAGAGACAGTCCTCTTCATGTTCTGACATACTGGAAACTTGAATAACCTGGTCCATGGGTATATATAGGTATTCTGAATAATACATGGAAAAATACATCATTATTTCACTAATATCAGTACTGCACAGCCATCACCACTACCATTACAATACCTCCGCCACACAGCCATCATTACCACTTTCACCATTACCTGCACCACACAGCCATCATTATCACTTTCACCACTACCTGCACCCCTACACATCCACCATTACCACTTTCACCACTACCTGCAACACACAGCCATCATTACCAATTTCATCACTACCTGCACTAC
>NW_022705851.1:244736-248713 GCF_011630105.1 Anneissia japonica
ATGCTAGGTAGGTAGACCATGGAAATCCCGGTCCAAAAAGTGGTCTTAAGTAATTAGAGTTAGACCTGTATTAATATTATTAAATTTCCTTTACCAAAAGAGCTCCATTTTCACGTCATTCATAAATATTATTATTATTATTATTATTAATAACTAACTGTATACAATACTAGCGTTATTAAACGAACGAGTAATATTTAGTACTTCTTTCATTATTTTAGGCTAGTCTAATTATTTATTTATTTTTCTTCAATATCTTAGCTACGCAAGTAAATAGGCCTAGGCTAATTCATATGTCAAGTTTAAAATAACAAAATGTTAATATATATTTATAATATATATAGCTAATTTTTTGTTTAATGTCAGTGCAATATTTAACTTTCTCAATCCTTTGGAAATCGATATAAATTATGACCCTGTTTGTAAAATGTGTTGCAATTTACTGCTCAGCAACGCCCTCCAATACCGTACGTCGCCATAGCGCATCGCGGTGTACACTTTTTTAATTGAACAATTGATAATAAAATACGCGACGGCTTGGTAACGAAAGTTTGGCAGAAGTTTTTTTAGATCCAACTGTAGGGGGCGTCCCATTGTTTGTATTCCCACCATGCATTTCGGTGGAACACTTTTTTGTGTGGAGAACTCTATCTTGTATTACAACTTTATCATTATTTTTTTTAAACAATATAAGAAGAATAAGACAGCATCAGGGCTGACAAGAGGGGAAACTGCAACAGTAAACTGCGCGGAAGGCACAAAACATTTTTTTAGAGGTCCTGTCAATTTGGAGGGGTTCATAGGGGACATTTTTAAGGGCACATGATAGTAATTATTATTTTTGAAAGAAATATTGAAAAAAAAATGCTACCTTCAATTTCTATGTGCCCCCCTGGTAAGCTTGGGCCACGGGGACCTTTCCCCCTGCCCAACTCTCGGTGGCCCTGGACAGCAGAGGAAAAACGGTCTTTCCATGACGTAGCGACGGGTTGGTGAGTGCGTGTAGTCCAACAGCAATATATATTTCACAAACCTGTATAGAGGCCGGGCACTGTTAAATAAATCACAGGAGTCCTAAACGTGTTTGATAGGGTTGCAGAGAAAATCTTCCGACTTAAAAAATATTTGCAGGCAAAATAATAATGATGATGATAATGATAATAATAATAATAATAATATTAATAATAATAATATTAATTGAGAATATATAGCGCAAATTATAAACAATGCTAAAATCAAATGCGCTTTAGACTGGAAGTTACGATGTTTCCTTCAAAAATAATAATATTTTAATTAATTTTATAAATTAATTTTTAAAAGATTGCTTTTGTTGATATAGTACGATAGGCCTAGATTATTTATCATTTAAAATTTTTTTATTTATCATTTTTAAATCACCAAGTCGAAGATATTTCTCTATCTGCAGCCCCATCATAAAACGTTTAGGCCTAGGTATTCTACCAACCACGTCATGGAAAGACTATTTTTCCTCTCCTGTGTATTTTTTTTAACTTGTTAAAAAATATACGAATAAAGAGTAGTAATTCATTTATTTATTGTTAATTCGTGATAAGTTTAAGAACTACTGTTGACACGATAAACAAAACAAACAAGTTATGTTTTTTATGGCATGACAAGGTAGGCTGAATTTGCAACTAATGTATGTAGATTCTTAAGTTAGGTCTTAAATTATTCAAATACATGATTCTTTGCAATATATTAATCAAAGGGATATAAATCTATAATTACACCATGGTCACATGTACTGTTAATATGCAAATTAGCTCTAAAATATGCAAATTAGAAATGAAAATAAAGGATTCCTATATCTTGGTAATGGCTGGTCACAGAGAGTTGCTTTCTTTTCCAGAGTGTGCGGAATATGCATGTTTCTATTTGCTGTAATGGAACATTTGCCACAAAAATGAACGGAAATGCTAAAAAGTGACCTTTGACCTTATAGTCACCGAAATTACATATCTCTGACTACTTTCCGCAGAATCTTTACTTAAATCTTAAATAATTTAAAAACATGTTTATTTTCAATAAATTTACAGAAGGGATGGAAATCTATAATCACACCATGGTCAAGCGAACTATTAATATGCAAATTAGCTCTAAAATATGCAAATTAGAAATAAAAATAAAGGGTTGTTATATCTTGGTAATGGCTGGTTACAGAGAGGTGCTTTCTTTTTCAAATTGTACGAAATGTTTATGTTTTTATTGGCTCTAGTAGAAAACTTGTCAACAAAATGGTCGGAAATGATAAAATTGACCTTTGACCTAATTTTAACTGATGGCGTCTCTGCGACTTATGTCCATAGAAACTTCTTTTACAAAATTAATTATTAAAATTATGGTTAAAAAAAAATATTATAGCAAGGATAGAAATCTATAATCACGCACTGTACATATGCAAATTTGCTCTAAACAATGCAAATTAAGAATGAAAATATAGGGTCTTATATCCTAATAATTTTTTTTTTCAAGTAAGTGTGATATATCAATATTAAAATTTGTCCTTATATTATTGGTCATTATCCTAATCATAAAAAATGTTATGTGATGATATAGGCATTGATAATGAACCTAATAACAATTTTCTGAAACTATAATTGAGGTAAGATGTTGAGGTGAGGCTAAAACTAAATTATATATTTTGCCGCCTTCTTATAACACATTAAGAAATTAATTAAGAAATAGTTTAGCACTCTAAGATTAATTTAAGATAATTTAATAAACACAAGTTCGCAGGCAGTCGATGCCAGAACTTCATCAGGTGTTTGCAATGCGTTCTTCACAAGCAAGCCTTTTTGAATTACATTAATTACCGGTACTTTCAAATTAAAATATACTTCTAAAGAGCCATACATCTATAATGTGATATTTGTTCCATATAGGACCAAAGGATGTTACATAAATTTCAAGTTAAATCATCTATCGCCGATTTTTAAGATTAATCAGATTTTTAAACTTAACTATTGAAGATGATCCAGATGATCGGTAGTTATGGGCAACATGGGTCATAATATGTTTGAGTTCTGATCATTTTTTGTCATAACTTCTCTACTTTAGAAATATATTATATAAAATATAGGCATATTTTAAAAATAATTTGAGACCAATGTCAAGTCTTTTGACCGGTAGTCATGAAGTTACACGAAAATAGAGCGGGAATCTAGTGATAAACAAGGGCATTAGTGATTTTGCACAAGTCTTATTACAGAGAGTATCAAATAATAATATATTTTCGAAAAAATAATGATTTGATATCTATTTTGTGGATAATAAATATATCCCAAAATGATGAAATACTCCATTTCTGCATGCTCTGAACAATTGCAAAAAAAGGAAAGCAACTATTTCTGCTTCTAATTTGCATATTTAAGTAAATTGCATATAGAGAATGCAAGTGGCCAGCGTGATTTCTAGAATTAATCATATATATGGTATAATGAATCAAAACCTGAATGATATATATTCCGGTGAATACATATAGAGTACTGAAGCAAATAGAGACTGAAACTTCTGAAAGCGTGAAAAAAAAAAACAATTACTTAACACCAGTAGTTTTCAATATATGAGAAACCTATATTTTCATCCATAATTGGCATAATTAGGTCGAGGGCGTACATTTTATATACAGGAGCAGGAAATGTTACAAAGATATTGTTTAAGATCCCCTAATAAAAAAAAAGGCAGAGAAAGATTTAGGGGGTGGGGGATGGGCTCTTTTTGGAAGGAAAAGAAAAATATCATTGCCCAAAACACCTCAGAGGCTATTTCGGGCTTTTAGAATACAAACATTTTGCAGGGGCCCCCTAGTTAGTATTTTTGGACATCTCTAGATTCGCTCCTGAAAAGAAACATTAATTTGAACAATATATTAGGTTTTTACAGACATTAGTGTCAGAGATATACAGTATGCAAATTCTGTGAATATGTGTCAAGGGTAAATTTTAGCATGTTGGATA
>NW_022705851.1:250488-288599 GCF_011630105.1 Anneissia japonica
CGCGCGTCGTCGTGTTGCGTTCTTTATAGAATCGCGTCGGCTGGCGGCCGTCATGAGCAGTGAGTGCCCGGCTTAATTGTTTGTTAGAATGTTTTAGAAGTCTTTTTTTGTCCTTTATATTTTGAAAAGTAAATTACAAATAGTGAATGAAAATCTACCGAATGCTTTGTCTTAACCCAAAGAATAAATGTTCCAGATATCATTAAAAAATTCTAAGCCATCTCGGAGAAAATCATTAAAAAACCTTGTGTTACCATGGAGGAAAATTAAATTAATTCCTCCATGGTGTTACAGACTTACCATGATGATATTGAATTTTCATGCCTAGTTAAACTTCAATCTTAAATTCCATAAATTACGGTATATTGGGACTTAACTAGGAATTTCTTTAATTTCATTTATACAAAACCTTGATAAGATCTGTCTCTTATACACATCTAGATGTGTATAAGAGACAGTATTAATTGAGAATATATAGCGCAAATTATAAACAATGTTAAAATCAAATGCGCTTTAGACTGGAAGTTACGATGTTTCCTTAAAAAAAAACAATATTTTAATTAATTTTATAAATTAATTTTTAAAAGATTGCTTTTGTTGATATAGTACGATAGGCCTAGATTATTTATCATTTTAAATTTTTTTATTTATCATTTTTAAATCACCAAGTCGAAGTTATTTCTCTATCTGCAACCCCATCATAAAACGTTTAGGCCTAGGTACTCTACCAACCACGTCATGGAAAGACTATTTTTCCTCTCCTGTGTATTTTTTTTTACTTGTTAAAAAATATACGAATAAAGAGTAGTAATTCATTTATTTATTGTTAATTCGTGATAAGTTTAAGAACTGCTGTTGACACGATAAACAAAACAAACAAGTTATGTTTTTTTATGGCATGACAAGGTAGGCTGAATTTGCAACTAATGTATGTAGAATCTTAAGTTAGGTCTTAAATTATTCAAATACATGATTCTTTGCAATATATTAATCAAAGGGATATAAATCTATAATCACACCATGGTCACATGTACTGTTAATATGCAAATTAGCTCTAAAATATGCAAATTAGAAATGAAAATAAAGGATTCCTATATCTTGGTAATGGCTGGTCACAGAGAGTTGCTTTCTTTTCCAGAGTGTGCGGAATATGCATGTTTCTATTTGCTGTAATGGAACATTTGCCACAAAAATGAACGGAAATGCTAAAAAGTGACCTTTGACCTTATAGTCACCGAAATTACATATCTCTGACTACTTTCCGCAGAATATTTACTTAAATCTTAAATAATTTAAATACATGTTTATTTTCAATAAATTTACAGAAGGGATGGAAATCTATAATCACACCATGGTCAAGCGAACTATTAATATGCAAATTAGCTCTAAAATATGCAAATTAGAAATGAAAATAAAGAGTTGTTATATCTTGGTAATGGCCGGTCACAGAGAGGTGCTTTCTTTTTCAAATTGTACGAAATGTTTATGTTTTTATTGGTTTTAGTAGAAAACTTGTCAACAAAATGGTCGGAAATGATACAATTGACCTTTGACCTCATTTTAACTGATGGAGTCTCTGCGACTTATGTCCATAGAAACTTCTTTTACAAAATTAATTATTAAAATTATGTTTTTTTTAAAAAATATTATAGCAAGGATAGAAATCTATAATCACATGCACTGTACATATGCAAATTTGCTCTAAACAATGCAAATTAAGAATGAAAATATAGGGTCTTATATCCTAATAATTTTTTTTCAAGTAAGTGTGATATATCAATATTAAAATTTGACCTTATATTATTGGTCATTATCCTAATCATAAAAAATGTTTTGTGATGATATAGGCATTGATGAACCTAATAACAATTTTCTGAAACTATAATTGAGGTAAGATGTTGAGGTGAGGCTAAAACTAAATTATATATTTTGCCGCCTTCTTATAACACATTAAGGAATTATTAATAGTTTAGCACTCTGAGATTAAGTTTGAAAAGATAATTTAATCAACACAAGTTCGCAGGCAGTCGATGCCAGAACTTCATCAGGTGTTTGCAATGCGTTCTTCACAAGCAAGCCTTTTTGAATTACATTAATTACTTTCAAATTAAAATATACTTCTAAAGAGCCATTCATTTATAATGTGATATTTATTCCTTATAGGACCAAAGGATGTTACATAAATTTCAAGTTAAATCATCTATCGCCGATTTTTAAGATTCATCAGATTTTTAAACTTAACTATTGAAAATGATCCAGATGATCGGTAGTTATGGGCAACATGGGTCATAATATGTTTGAGTTCTGATCATTTTTTGTCATAACTTCTCTACTTTAGAAATATATTATATAAAATATAGGCATATTTTAAAAATAATTTGAGACCAATGTCAAGTCTTTTGACCGGTAGTCATGAAGTTACACGAAAATAGAGCGGGAATCTAGTGATAAACAAGGGCATTAGTGATTTTGCACAAGTCTTATTACAGAGAGTATCAAATAATAATATATTTTCGAAAAAATAATGATTTGATATCTATTTTGTGGATAATAAATATATCCCAAAATGATGAAATACTCCATTTCTGCATGCTCTGAACAATTGCAAAAAAAGGAAAGCAACTATTTCTGCTTCTAATTTGCATATTTAAGTAAATTGCATATAGAGAATGCAAGTGGCCAGCGTGATTTCTGGAATAATTAATATATATGGTATAATGAATCAAAACCTGAATGATATATATTCCGGTGAATACATATACAGTACTGTAGCAAATAGAGACTGAAACTTCTGAAAGCGTGAAAAAAAAAAACAATTACTTAACACCAGTAGTTTTCAATATATGAGAAACCTATATTTTCATCCATAATTGGCATAATTAGGTCGAGGGCGTACATTTTATATACAGGAGCAGGAAATGTTACAAAGATATTGTTTAAGATCCCCTAATAAAAAAAAAGGCAGAGAAAGATTTAGGGGGTGGGGGATGGGCTCTTTTTGGAAGGAAAAGAAAAATATCATTGCCCAAAACACCTCAGAGGCTATTTCGGGCTTTTAGAATACAAACATTTTGCAGGGGCCCCCTAGTTAGTATTTTTGGACATCTCTAGATTCGCTCCTGAAAAGAAACATTAATTTGAACAATATATTAGGTTTTTACAGACATTAGTGTCAGATATACAGTATGCAAACTCTGTGAATATGTGTCAAGGGTAAATTTTAGCATGTTGGATGTTGTGTGGAACAAATGTTCAATTAGAACAAATATAAACATGCATTAATATTTAAATATTTTAAAAAGAAAGCGACTCCGCATTTTAATGATTTCGAGACATAAATCACGTCTACTGATATTAGTCACAGAAATATGCAAATTCAATAAGTATAAGGTCAAAGGTGAGTTGTAGCATTTCCGGTAATATTTAGGGCAAATTTTCTATTAGAGCGAATAGAAACATATATTATGTTCCGCATAATTTGAAAAAGAAAGCAACTTCCTGCCAGTAGCGGTTGCCGAGATATGGGATTCCTATGTTTTCATTAAGTAATTTGCATAATTAAGAGCTAATTTGCATATGAAGAGTATACGTGACTATGGTTTGATTATAGATTTTTGTCCCATTTATTAATATGATGCAAAGAAACATGCATTTGAATGATTTAAGACCTAAAGTAAGGTTTCTATGTACATTAGCCACAGAGATATGCAAATTCAGTTAATATAAGGTCAGAGGTCAATTGTAGCATTTCCGTTCATTTTTGAGGCAAATGTTCCATTAGAGCAAATAAAAACATGCATGTTATGATTAGTTTGAAACAAAAAACAACTCTCTGCGACAAGCGGTTGCCAAGATATGAGAACCCTATATTTTCAACCTAATTTGCATATTTTAGCTAATTTGCATATGTTCCCGAGGTGTGACTGAGGTGTGATTTCAGGAATTTCATCCCCACATTATATATATTTGATTAAAAAAGAAAAACCTGTGTTTGCAATTTGTTTGACTTCAAATGCTAGATTGCGTAGCCTAAAAATTGTTTATTTCAACAGTGAGAATTCCCTCCCTGCCATCTATCAAACGTGCGCTGTTTTCTATCGGTACGGCCGACCCCGCCAATACTGTACTGTACCATACCTCCATGACTGTACACAGTTAAACCTGGAACAATACACGGTCGACCGTGCCGATAGAAAACGCTGCACGATCGACCCTGTGCTGATCTCATGTAAACAAACAGTCGCGCCGCAAGAAAAGGTGACAAGAGTTCACGAGTTTTGCACATGACTTATTCTGAGTGAATTGACCAATGAGATTGCGCGTTTTATACGAGGGCGACGAGGAGAGAGAGATGGAGAGCTGAGAGAGCGGCGGTCGTGTGACGTGATGACAAAAACCCCTTCGGTATGTGAATCATGTGATGTGAGATATACTGTAATGGTTGTCAATATGTAGTAAGCACGTTACTGTATCATGGCTAAAGTACTACATCGTATGTTCCACAGAGATAGAAAAAGTGGTTTTAATGCAGAGTAAGTATTCATAAGTTTATTTTGTAGATGAATGTGCTATTGTGTGTGACACTTACTCAAATTATGATTTTCTGTTCCTGTCTTTTTCCTCACAGATCTCCAGAAAGCTTGACCTCATACAAATGGTAAGTCAATCTTTATTGATGAGCTATTTTTGTTTTGTGTTTGTGAATGTGTTGCTACCTCAGCTGCTGGGCATACAAAATACATAGTCCTCTCCTAGGCCTAGTAGAAGTCAGTTTATGTTATTATGAACGTCTAACTGGCTGTTATTATGCTGTTGACTTTATTAACTCAATATTGCTACCAAGAATGTTGCTACGTTAATTTTATATTATATTATTACAAGGAAGGGCGCCTAGACTAGCCTAGCCTAGAACTGTAGCTTTTTTTATGGCCACAGACAGGCAGAAGTGGACTGGCCTAGGCCCCCCGGCCGGGTGACAGACGATCGGGCCCGTGAGACGATCGGGCCCAATTTTGAAAATGGGCTCGATCGGCTCGGAAATGGACCCGATGGTCCTGGGCCTGATCATCTCATGGTTGGGCCCAATCATCTCATGGGCCCAATCGTCTTGACTTTAGGCAAAATTGAATATTGGCCCGATCGTCTATTGGCAAAATAGAAAATTTCCAAAACCATTTTGGCTTGCCTAGGTCAATTTCGGCCGCACCCTGTGAAATGACAAAATGTATGGAGCGTCGCATTGTTCCTCCGCGAGTTCTAGACATGGGCCCGATAGGCTTGTGGGCCCGATCGTCTGTAATTTCCCCGGCCAACTAGGCTACAGTAGGACTAAAACACCTACTTAACTAATCTTTCCTGTGGAGTGGTAGATTGAGTTGGATGCTTACCTTCGTGATGCTTACCATAGTGATATTATAAGTTACTACTCATGAAAACTGCCTCCTCTCAATGTTTCCATGTCGGTCATATAGGAAACTTTGAAATGATTATATGAAATTATTCACATTTTTTGCAAGTGACTAGGCATATGACTATTTACGTGTGTAGGTAGATAGTGCCAGGGTCTTATCATTCAAGAATCGAAAAAAAGTGTGAGTGGGGTGGTGGACACAGCTCATTATATTCAGCTGCCTGCTTATAAATTGCACAGATTATTATGTTATATTTTTTTTTAACGATTTTAATGAAATGGTATAGTAATATTATTCTGCAGTAATACCATACAAAGATTTTAGTTGAGTCCGACAATGTCATGTATAGTTATACATTTAAAAAAAAAAACATTTTTATTACAGTTGGAAACCACCTGAATTTGACCCAAAACAGATTCGACTTCTGGTTTACCAAGAGACAGACATCAAGGGGAAAAAATTATTGTTTGATTCAAAAGCCATAAAAAAAGTAGAAGAATGTTGCAAGGTAAGTAGCACCTTGCCTTGACGTAACACTTGTTTTTTTTCCAACTACTGTAGCCCACCAGGCAAGTTAATTGGTGATTTCAGTAGACTATGTCAGCCAAATGCTTGGGTTATATTGTCTGACAGTTGACTTTATAATGTGGTCTCAATAATAAAACATTCAGAAATGTTTAATGAAAGACTGACCGATGAGAATCAACTTGTACTTTGGAGCAGCTTGGTCTAAGGCATTGTGGGTTGATTTTATCTGGGCCGTCTGTTAATCTTGATGCAACTAGTAGTCTGTAATTTTAGACATTGCTATGCCATTTATAACTAATAGATAGATATCTGAATGGAAAAAACTATAATTCAGTCTCTCAATCCTTCGTGTGAATCCATAATCACAGAAGCTTTCTTTAGCAAAATAATCGCAAATAATGTATTTCAGTTGCTGTTACTGTATCAATTGAATTGAACAGTCGTAGTAGGGTCATCACGCGCAAGTTAACAACGTGACCCCGTGTTAGTCTTTACATGCTCAACACATCATTGTGTGATGTGCAATAACTCTTAGATTCGCATTTTACCAGGGAGTAGTTCTCGGTTTTTTTGGCATGATTTTATAGCAATGTTCTTAAAAGGGTGGCTACCATGAAACAATCGGCGTGACAACCGTGGCTACAATATATTCAACCAGTTAACACAACCTGTTTTAGATATTTTATTGCAGTTCACCTCTGAAGGTTCAAGGAGAGACCAGCTAAATTCAAATACATAGCGAATAACGAGGGTATATTATAGTATGTTAAAAAAATATAAGTTATTTTTGGTAATTTCTGATGGATTTAAACGTTTGAAGATGAAATTAAAAGAGTTTACAAACATGCTCATGAGCAAAATATTTTAGTATTACAATGCTGTTCAAATCTACCATCCACAATTTTGAAGGAAAGTGTCATATTTAGTTCTGATTTAATTTTGAATGCATTTAATGCAAGTTTGAGCCTTAAGATTTGTTTATTTTATTTTGTGGCACAATCCCACTGACAATTGTGGTTTTTTTTTGTTGACGTAGTAAGAATAACCACTAGGAAAGGGATTATAAATAACAATCTATTGTTTCCTAAAGTTGAAGTGTATTAAAAACAATAGCTCTGCTGTTTGGTTGTTATGTTACTTAACATCAGAGTTCTTTCTCATGACCAAATCAACTCACCTCCAAATATAGCTTAGTTTATTATAATGCATACAGTCGCATGAAAATTTAGTTCACTAAAATAACAAACATTTATATTGTGCCAATTCAAAATTTATCGATGCGCTAAGTGGGAAATAAGGCAAGTTGACATGTGTTGACAATATAGGCTTAGCCAGCGAACCGTCCGGCTGTCTTTTGGACGACCTACAATTATTTAGGACGGCCACTTTTACTGTGTCGGCTTGGCCTAATCGGCTCGGCCTAGCCTAATTGGGCCAGTCTACTTTTAGCAAATTCTATAAATGCTGGTCTATTCATAATATTATTGGTCATAATAATATACTGTTATAGATTTGAAATTTGTAGTCAGATCTAAGTTTTTCAGCTGTTTGGTAGGACAATAACTGATGATATTGACCAATCAGAGACCAGGGTATTGTTTCATAGACTAATGTACACAGCTTATCTATCAAGTACTAAGTCCTATCCTGTTTAATATTTACATCTTGTGATTCAATTGACAGCGTGCCAAGTGACTGAATAATCACATGTTTCAATATTGCGTTGGTAATTGCATAAAAATTGCTTTAAGTTGCAGTGTGGGTATAAGCACTGTTTTGCCCGGTCATATGCACTGTTGTACTCAGGTTAATAAAAGCACAATTAGTCCTGGGTATAAGCTCAGTTAGGCCCAGTAACTGCACTGTTACTGTAGGCTTGCGTATAAGTACACCCTCCTTAAGTTTGTATCCTGTGATCATGCTGAGTGTGATTGCGATGTAAACAGTTCAGTAATCATTGATAAACACTTTATATTTATTTGATTGTGTCAAAGAAATAAAGAATTAATATTTGGTTATTTCATGGTAGTGATAGTCATAATTAAAACATTAAAACAAAAAATAATGATATTTTCTTTTGTTTTTTTTTGGGCGATAGGTGCACTAACACAGCAAAAATAAGATTATATTATTTGAAATCATTAATGTCGATGGACGGAGAATTTTTTGATACAAAAGTATAAGAAATATCTTTCCTACAATGTACTTTTATGAGAATAATCAAGGATGATTCAATCCTGTGACTCTATCAAAAAATGCATCTTAACCACTAAGTCCTATTTTATAGTGTAAAATTCTGTCCAGATTATCAAATTTTCTTTGACCAAAAAAAAGAACCAAACCATTGTATGGTCATAGTCATGATGTTCTTATATATATATATATGGTCATAATGTGATTATCATGACCATATTTGGGTATGTCACATGCTTTTGTCAAACAAATTATTAATTATCTGGACAGGTTTTAAGCATTTTGCATGATTATTATTTGATTAGTGATACCCGTGCCAGTATGGTAATAATTACACTAATTAGGATAAAACCATTGCAGTAACTTCAATTCCTGGATTGGTAGGCTTTGTGACGTGCTTTACAATTTCTACCCACTCAATACGATGTTTATGAATGACACGGTTGCTTTATTATTAACTATCTACACAGTTGCAGATGTGTCACGTTAACCTGAAGTTTATTGGTTCATTTTTAGGCAGTAAAAGTTTATATCTAGTTCATCCTTGACATGGTTTGGCTAGGTAATGACATATCCTGTTAAAAGTTTCATTATGAAAACTTAGTTTCAATTGTATGACATTATGAAAATTGACACCAATTAATCGTTGGCCCACATAGTAAGTAGAAAGTATTGAGTAGAGCCTTTTCTTGAACCTGCAATTATCACCCAAGCCATTTTAATTTTTTTCATTTTATTATGTAAAGTTTATGGTATATTATACATATACTTAAATTTTATTGTTATTGGTATCTCTTAAGAATTTTGAATTTTGTTTTTACCCCACACATTTGTTTATAGCTTAACTATTGACATAACAATAAGAAAACCATAAACTACTTTATTATAGTATTAAGCCTAGACTATTATGAAGTTTGTAAATTATTTATTTGATAAATACAAGGAGAAAAAATAATTTTTACAAGATTGGTTAAATTGATAATCATAAAACTATAATAAAACATAATAATAACGATTTTAATGTATCGTGTAATAACTGTATAGTTAGCATCATGATACAGTAATGTGTTCTGTATCATAATGTTAATTGGTATAAATAATAGACAAGAAGTAGAAAAGATAATTTTCACAATATTTCAATTAATTGTATTGTATTAATATTATCATGTTTCAGGGAAGGAAGTATGAATGTAGTTCAATTCGCTCAAAATTTTACGCTCCTACTCCAAATGGAAAATGCAGCACAGGATTGCCTCGGAATTCAAGCAATCCGTGCCTAGACAATGGAGAGAATGGCAAATACCAGGTACAGTAATTTAAGACAAGTCAGATTAGACTAGTAGCATTTTTATTAAAGTCCAACAGATCTCGACGGTTCAGTGTGCATAGAGTGGTTACCACCAGTTTAGCCGACTAATTAGCTACTGTCTCAGGCTTAAGTTGCTGGATGGCTATTTTTGAAATTCTACCGAAGCCATGTATATACACCATTCTACACCTTACAAAAATATAATTTTAATGTTTACAGTTTGTAAAGCCCGGGTCAGATGCGAAGATGCTAGGTGAGATGATGTTTGGTTCGGTGGCAATAAATTACCGTGGCTCCACTCTAAAAGTGCATACTCTCAGGTACCTTCCACAGCTGATGTTAACGAGAATATTCATACTGAAACCAGTGAAGGATTCACAATTGTAAGTTCTTTATCATTTTGTTATTTTATTAATTTTTTTATAATAGTCTTAAATCATCTAAGTTATCATCCATTATCACAATCTTCATGGGAGTTATAAACACATTTGCTTTTTTGACACAAAATATTATGGTGATTGTTGGAATTTAGAGATCATTGTTGTTTCGTTCATAAGTGATCTTTTAGAACTTCACAATTCTTTAACTCTGTTATATCGTATTGTATCCGTATGCTAAACGTAAAAGTATATTATCATTAACTTTAAATGTGTGCTCTGTATACATTATGTATATTAGGTTCTGATATTTTTGTAACATAATTTATATGTATTATTATTAATATTACTCTATGTATGCCACAACTTTATTTTGTTGTAGTATTGATGCTTGGAATGTAACAAAGTGATATCCGTGAGGACAAGTCAGTTGATTCTAATTCTGTGTACGTCCACAGTTAACCTCTCTGCTCTCTTGTGTGTGTGTGTTTTTTTTTTCCCTGTAATAAAATATATCTATTTGCTGAAAAGGCTTTGGGTAGAAAATAATAATAATAAATAATAATTTATCAAAAGTTATTAATTATGATGAAAATCATAAATAAATTGTTAAGAAGGTAAAGGTGCTATCATTAACCCCCTCTTTTAGCTTATGTTTTTATTGTAAAAAGTAGATTGCTTTTGAATCAATTTTTACTCGCAAAATAACTCACATTTACGTGTTCAGAGATTAAGCATGAGTGAGAATCACATGCTTTTCCTGTGTCTATTTTTTTTCACTTTGAAATCTGAGTAATAAGCGACCCTCAACAAGATCATCAATCTTGCGTTTACTGGTAATCGCAATTGAATATGCGATAAGTTGTGTCAGTGAAAATTATACCCACTTGTATTCAATTTTACACAGGGAGAGTCCAGATTAGGTTAGCCCCACCATGGTTGTGGCTGATTTATAAAATCTTAAGTTTATGCCATTATGGCACCTATTTTTGTATTTCAATTGTAAGGAGCGAGCCCTTGTAGAGGTATTCTTTACCTGTAGACTCATCTCCTTCACTTCTGTATTTTTGTGAGAAGTTAATTAAATATTAAAATAAAAATAAAATAAATTTTAATGCAATTTTCCTTTTCCCCATTTTTTTTTTCATTTTTTAAAATTTAGGGGGCCTAGTCTAGAGGTGCCATTTCCATCTTGAACATTAGATAGATTGCGAACTTCTAGGATGGTCCTCATTTATGCCATGTATTATGTGTATGGTAGTATGATGAAATATATGTTTATAAATATATGCCTTCATGGGGCTTGATCATGTGACCGTATATTTCCTGTCTTTGTTTGATTGACAATCACTCTTTGGAATCAGAACACATCACATGATTTCTGTGGTAGTAATAGTAATTACACAGTGACTGCATTGAAGCCCTAACTCTAAGCCTGATATTACAAAGGGAACCAAGCAATAAAAACAAAATAAAAATTTTTAGATTTCAACATAATAATTTTTGATAAAATGTATAACCTTGGCCTAAGCCTCTTAACTGTGTTTTGATATTTTATTGTTAGATTATCACACACTTACTTTTTAAAACGATTGTTTTCATTATTATTAATGTAATAAAAGTGAGTGGCACTTTGTTCATTATAGGGCTTAATAAGGTTTTATTAATTAGAATTTTTTGTTATTGTTTTATTGTTGGTATTTGTTTACATTTACTTGAACTAAAATTTTACATATTAATTTTTTAATTTATTCTTATTATTTTCATTATTAGTTTTATTACTGGTATTACAATTAATATTTTGGTATTATTAATGTTGTTATTGTTATAATTTGTTTACCTGAACATTTTACATTTTTAATTCCCACAGAGATCACGACAGTATTGAAAGAGATAATGTTAGTTTAAATTCATCACTTCAGGATATCAGCACCACACTAAAAAATATTGATGTCTCCACCAAACACCAAAGCTTAGAAGGTAGACAGATCATATTCTTTAATAGTAATAATGTCAATATATAGCGCATATTGCACATTGTCCCTATTCTCTTTTACACAAAAATTATATACAGCCAATTGAAAAAAGAAATTGAAGTAATAATAATATTAATAATAATAAATTATTATACCACTGAATCTATCTTCAGAAATATTTCCTATTAAGTGAATTGATAATTATATTAAAAAATTATATCAAAAAGATAGAATCCAATCTAAAATGCTTTTTTTCATATTTGTGTGTACAGCCCAGAGCCTTCCGATTTTTATACCAAACTCGCCTTCCAGCACTAAAGATGCTGAGAGCGGTATTGCAGGAATGTCAGGTAACGTTGAAACACATAATTTCTCCCATTCCAAGCTGTCAGTCATTGGCCTTATAATTCTAAAGCTCTTTACAGAATATCAAATTTTCTTTGACAAAACAACTGTTGTATGCCCATATATAGTCATGCTGTGCCTATATATAGTCATGTTGTGATGTCATCATGACCATATTTAGACATGTCACATGTTATTGTCAAATAAAATTTGATAGTCTGGATAGGGATTAAGTTTGGATTTATAGTTTCATTATTAAAGATTTCACTATAAATAGAACATTTATGCCCATAGTCTTGATATGCCTATATATGGTGATGATGTTTTATCATCATGACCATATTTATTCATGTCACCATGTTTTTGTCAAATTGTCAGGATCGGCCGCTATCAGAGGTGTGATTTGTTCATCTGTTGGCTTTTTCCCGTCACCGGCAATCTTTTATTTTATTGATATTTTATTGTATTTTTGCCTGTGTGAAGTCAAATAAATAAAATAAATTAAATTTGATAGGGATTAAGTTTGGATTTATAGTTTTGTTATTAAAGATTTTTCTATAAATAGAACATGATTCTTTATAAATAAACCAATGTTTGACTACTTTTATTTACTTATTTACGGCATATTATAATATAACCAGATGAACCTTCATGACAAAAGTGTAATCTGTCCTTTGCTCTGTCTACAGTATTAAATTTGTTTATGTCATATCTATGACTTGCCCATTATGGGCATAATGATGTCATGTTATACCCATATTTGGGCATGATAACAACCGTATTGGCAAATCACTTCAAAATTTTACATTGTGGATTAAGTTTGATTAAAGCTAGTGAAATTTGACAACAAATTTAATATTTGAATTTGGTTACTTTGTATTTTTAAGTTATTACGTCTTACTTAAAAATTTTAATGTAAAAAATATAAATTATACCATTTCTGTACTTTTTTACATGAACCATTGAATTTAATGATTTTTTTTTAAAGCGAAAAATATAATTCTTTAAATCTATTTTGCATTGGAAGTTGATGTCTTTCTTGATCATTTTGAATTATGTTTCAATATTTGAATATTTGGGGGTAATTTTTATTTTATCATGATATAAGTCTTACTATAAATTAAGTCTCATTTTAGTTTTTAAGTTAAAGGAATAATATATTTAAGATACATCTTTTTAAATCAGTAAGAAAAACAACCAAAATTGGTTCTTATCTGTGTATCATTTCCAAGTATTTGATCCTTTTAAATGAGCTGCTAAATTTTTTCCCGCATTTTATGACTTACAGATTGGGAAAACGTGCAATAAATTAAAACGTTTATAAAGGATAAATCAATTTATCTGAATGATTAAATCTAAGGATTTCTGCTTGATTTGGCTTCCTTGCGTGCCACGGTTTGGCTAAACTAGGGTTTCTGATCTTGAGTAATTGTATGTTTCCAAGCACCTGTTACCCACCCGCTTAATCATGGAGTGCTTTGAACTTAACTACCAGCTACTGCAAGAAACTCTGATTCATGTTAAATGTACAACCATATATGACAACATCCCTGGTAATTCTGCTATGCTTTTGTTAAACAGTCAGTGGTTAAGCAGTCAGTTTGCATTCACTGTTGAAATATTGGGTTGAAGATTTAGTATTGAGTTTCTCTGTAATGTTTTTGACCTCTTATTATAGTTAAATTTTATGTTTATATTACATATCATTATTAGATTTCTTAATCTTATTTTTATGATTTACAAAGAGTATAAATTGTACTCATAAAATAGAAAAAAAACCCTATTTTTTTCATTCATTGCAATTCACACCTAAAGAGCAATTGGAGTTTTTGTTTTGGTGATTTTAATGGTGTTTTTTCAGTATTATTTGACGGATTTTAACTTTTGCATTTTTAATTGCAAACCTGTAATTCAGCTGTCAGGCAGCAAACATATGGAATAACATTTGGTCATGCTTTTATTAATTATGATCTATTAAATGTGTTTTTTTTTCATTCCAGGGTCATCAAGTAGCTTTTATACCCCTTTCCCCTCACCATGTAGCAGTGTGTCCAGTACTTCGTCTAATAGTTTCTCAAGGAGATTGATGCGCAGCCAGACAATGAGGATGGACATTAACCTTGGACGGCGGCGGTCATCAATGGACAATCCAAGTTCATCACAGGATGAAGTAAGTGTTTTGAACCGTGATTATAATTCGTTTAATGGAAAGGGAGGTCAGTAGATTCAAAGCTTATAGTGCTGATAAAAATGAGTTGTAGCTTGGTTATTAAGATGCTTACTTCTTATCCTATGGTCCTATGTTCAAATCCTGCAATGCTGATAAAATTGATCTGTAGCTTGGTAGTTCAAATGTTTACCTCTATTTTTAGGGTCTGGATTCAAATCCTGTAATGTCGATGGAGAGAGGCATAGCTAATTATTACAGTACCTCTTTATCAGGGTCCTGAGTTCAAATCCTGCAATGTTTATGGAGTGTAGCTTAGTTGTTACACCTCCATTCCAGTCCAATGGTCCTAAGTTTTGTTTTTTTTTGTGTGTTAATATTATTGCACTCATTCTACAATTGTAGGTATTTCATTTCTCTCCATAGAGCATCTCATCTCATTTTAATTCTTATAGTACAGCTGTTCTATTTATCTGCCAGTATACATTTTTTATTAACTTTAAATTTTGACATTTTTATGTTTTTTGTATTGCACATTTTGGAACTGATATATATTTCTCTCAATTTTTTTCTTATTTTTTTTTTATCATGTTCCTGTTGTTTATTAGGGGTTGCAGACACTTTTTGTTATCCAGCTCTGTTGTGAACATACTCCATCAACTATTTGATTTATTAATAAATGTGAAATGATAATATATTTTTTTTAATGCTAATGCTCATTTTATTAGTCACAAGCTTTCGCTAGCTTGATTAAATATTCCTGATTTGCATCTCTAAGCTGGCAACTATTTTATAATTAAATTGTTCATTCATTTTCCCTTACCTTCTTCGCAACTCTTTGAGAACCCATGCACATTTAATACTTTCTCTTAATAATTTGAATTAAAATGTTTCTGGTTTAGTTGCCTCTGACAAGTCATGCTTGTTTTTTTTAATAAATACTTTGATTTAGTTCCTCATGTGTATCTCTATCTTGATTGAACCCACACATATTCAACCTTTCTGTGTGCTCAATCATTTAAATGACCTAATTATGCAATTACTGAGAACCCACGCACATCACATGATCAGAATGAGTGGTGTAAGGAATCACTCGACACGAGTTAATAACATAATTTTCCTGTCCATGATGACAAAACTTGGATCATTCGGATTATTGCACTTCAACTCTGCCAATTCTAATATATAATACATTAGCCAGCATGCATTTTTCCCTGTGGAAGGACTTCCTGCACTGCCTAGTGATAAACCACAGTCACTGCTGGAATGTATCCAATTTGGAAATTAACAATAGGGCTAGATTTATATTATTTTTTTATATTAACTTTCTGAAGTATTAATTTTTCCAACAAATTATTAGCATATTTTCTTTAAAATTACTATCTTAATTACTCAGTTTTAGGGAACTGTTGTACACTAAATTTAATTTCACATAATTTATCAATACTATGTATTATGCAATACCTTGTGGAAAGCAGGAAATATAATTGTCATTGTTCAGTTGGTAAGGTTTGGGGATCAGAGGGGCTGTGGTTGATTTTCCCATTATAGGCCTATTATTGCATAAGACTCAAGTCAATGAGGCTTTCCATCCCAAAGCCAGCATACTGTTACTTAATGTTAAACTGAGTAATTATATATGTGACAGTATGTTATACTTTAGTTTCGAAAAGCTGTAATACTTTTACTCATAACTTCAGCAATAGTAAGTCGATTCCTGTAATTTACTGATCATTTTAAATCTTATAATGACATGGAGACACAACGCACAGGAGTACGATGAGCATTTTTATAAATTATTTTAATTATAAAACAAAAGAAATAAATAAAGGTAACGTAATGTAACATAACATACCCATGAGAATGTAGACCTTTGGAACCTTGAGACTAAACACACAGAAGAGCACAGAAAAATTTATTTATTAAGCAAAATATTATAGAAAATTTTATAAAGACACAAAGTTAATTACATTATTCATTATTTAATATGTCAGAAGAGTCTACAATGACAGGCCTTTTGGCCATTATGTAGTCTCTTGGCCATCTTCCTGTTTTGATTGGCTAATAAATGTGACTTGACTCGACTTGGAATATGTATGTCAGTTTTATTATTTTGGTCAATGATGTTGGTTCTGGCATGACAAGCACCCAATATATTTATATTTATTTATATTTAGTTATATTTATATTTATATTATATATATTTATATTTATTTATTATTATAATTATTATTATTATTTATTTATTTATTTTATTTTTTATTATTTTATTTATTTTATTTTATTTATTTTTAAATTTTTATTATTTATTTATTATTTATTATTATTTATTATTTATTATTATTTATTTATTATATTTATTATTTATATTATATTTATATATACATATTTATTTATATTTATTTTATTTATAGTTATATTTATCCAAACAAAACCCAGAATTTTGTTTTCTCTGAACCTATCTCATCATACCTTTCTAAATTTTACCTAGCTCAACCATCAGATATTTAATCTATGTGACTTTACAATATTTAGGAAATTAATGAATTAATTAATTTTATTTCATAATATTGTATAGTTCATTGCTGTCATGAAAGTGATCATTTTTATTATATTTTGATATTGTCCTATGAGTAAAATCAAGTAAATTTTAATATTTATAGGTTATACTGAGATCCATAGTCTCAAAAATTGCAGAAATGATGAATCGATATACATTAACTGATTGATTAACTTGCAACTATAGAATTTTAAAATTGATTGATTGATTGATTTGTAGCCTGTTGCAAGAAGAAGAAATCCCAAGATTGGATTGGCTGTTGTGATTGGTCTTGGCAAGGATGGCAGAGATGACGAGCAAGCCAACAAGTTTGAGCGTTTCTTCTTCTCGCATTTTTCACTTTTTGAATCACACTTTCAAAAGTTGAAGCAAACGGTTGAGAAGGCATTGACTCTACAAAGAAAAACTTACTTAACACCTTTAGTAGAAGTATGTATTTCTAATCAGAGATTTTTTACTTTATGATTACAGTCTGTGTTAAGTTTAATTAAATATTAGAATTGCTTATATTGTGTATTTATGTTATTAACTTTCACTTAAAAATTAGAATTAGAAAATATTTCTTGGCCAGTTAACAAATGCATATTATTATTATACCATTCTCATCCATTACATGAAATAATAAGTTTGGTTGGTAATTTATTTAAAAATAATTTCTAGGAATTTTGTAAACCATTAAAAATTGTTTCTGTTCCTGTTAAAGGTTATTTGATTTCATAAGAAATTGAATTTTTTAATGGTTTTTCCAGAATTCTTCACACAGGTATTACTAGAACAGATGACTTAATGTATCTGCAATGCACATATAACAGATTTAATAATAAACAGAAAAGAAATACAGGCATACAGGCAGTTGTAATAGCTATATAATAATGTGACATATTTGATTTTACGCAGGGTCTGGAAGACTTTCGAAATGCCATTTTTAATTTGTACACGGCTCCTCGTATTCAAAAACCTATCTGGTTGGATCTGATGAGCTATCCGAGCCAAAGAGGTCATTTGTGCCACCACTTCCTAAAGGAATTAATGACGGAATTAGAGCAGCATAATACGGCAAACACATCCTTGTAAGTAATTAATAATCCACAATAAAATTTACAATATTGTTACATGATTTAACCAAACTAATATTGATCAGTTGTTACATCATCATTTGACCTCAAATGTGATATTTCTACCCCATTCCATACAATTATTTACCAATTATGCATGGTTTGTTTGACCTCTTCAATTAAAGCTAGCATTTCCCTTTAATACGACAAATATTTTTATAATTATTGATTGCCATCAAGGTTTAGACTACCTTTCAATGATAATGGATAATCACAGCCGCATGCAGAAAATGTTTATAGTAAATTACTGTGGATTGTAGAGCATGGAAACAAATTAAATTTAAAAAAAACTTGCCTATTGCACATTAGTCTCTGCGTCGCATACTTTTCCGATGTTGAGTGCATGCTGCTGTGTGTGAAATAAAACCAAATTAATAATTATAAAAACAAATTATATTATATAAGAGGAAGTCTCTAGTAATTGTAAAAAAAATTTTTTTTTCTTTTTTATACTTTACTACATTTACAAACAAAACTTGTTTTATTATGGAAGTTGGTGTAGAAATACAAGGTTACACAGTATAGTTTAGACTTCTGATGAAATATTACTTTTGCATGCGTGGATCAGGGCTTGTCGTCTATTTAATTGCTTCCGTAATTATTCGCTTTAGTGATAAGCTTTTTGCTGGTACTTAATACTATTTATTAACAACAACGTAGAAGGTATTGGTGATATAAGGAATTTTAACCTTTTATTGAATGTAGTACAAAAAGTATTAAGATATTTAATACTATAAACATTTATATATTCTTTTGTTTATTTTCTTATCGAATTCATTCAGTTCAATTCATTAAAACTTCATTGATGACATTGCAATGACTTTCATTGAAAACTATTTTGTTAAAATTACGAATCTTAGTCTATGAATATATACTTGGTACTATGATCTTTTCGCAGCTTGTTGGATAATATGGGACGTGTGCGGCGCAAACCTATATGATCAATCTATTTACATGGGTCCAAAGACTGTCTTGTCATGGGGGTGAGGATGTGGCGTTGATCTCCCGATAAAAAAAAAAAAACTAGCAAAGTATTATGCAAACTAACTAATTAAATTATTATACAAATTCAGCATGTTAGAATGTACAGTAATAAAAGTAAAGCTAGTCCCGTATTTGTTATGACACGTAGAGGAATGAGCCGTTAGCCCATCGTACTAAGCCTCGGTATTGTGTGGTAGGGAGGCCAGTTCCTTTTCACGCTGCCTTTCTCCTCCCCGGTAGTGAACCTCCGGGTACCCATTTATACTCCGGTGGAGAGAGACAAACATGTATAACACCTTGTCCTAGAAGACAGGCAAAACGCACAGTGAAAGTTTGAAACCCCGACCTCGAGTTAGCAAGACTGAAACGAAACCCATGCGCCAACAGCTTCTGCATATTACTGCTGCATTATTATTGCCTCCTGAAGTTACCTGGTTATGGGTATCACAAAATGCTGCAAACTACAATAAGATTTCTTTCAGAAATCTCATTAAAGCTTCAAACCTGTTTGTAAGCCCTTTTACCTCCTATCTAAGGTGAAACTTTTTTTATACCTTGTTTCACAAACTTAATTTTTCAAAGATCACCAGAGGAGGGCAGAATAGAAATAAGAATATAATTTTGTTTTCTTATTTAGCAAAGTAGATTTTACCAAAAACAATCAGACAGAGGAGAAAGTAGTTATTGTTGAACGTAAACGTTGTAGTAATGAGATGGTCAAATGCTTTTAATTGATATAAGTAGGAAGAAAAATAAACATATCTTATTTTTGGAGATTTCAAGAGAGTGGCAGTCATACTATAAATAAAAAAAAAAATGACTATTAAATTTTATGTTTTTTTTTCCCAGTTTTGTGAGTTGTCTTTTGACTGCTGTTCTTACTCACCACCTTGCTTGGGTACCGACGGTGATGCCAGCTGGAGTGACGCCAAACAGAGCTTACCTTGACAAGCATTCCTCTACTTTCCTCGACACCCTTGCAAAGTCTCACCCTTATAATCCTCTCTGGGCTCAGCTTGGGTGAGCTATTCTATGCATTTTTGATTGATGTACTTATTTTGTTGCATCAATAAATCAAATCAAATATTGATTAAATAACTGGATTGCGAGAGGTTGCAGGTTCGAATCTCATGAGAGACACTTTTTTTATACAACCGAAAAAAGAACATTTTTTGAAAGGCTACTGTATTCATGATATTATTATAACATCATGTTGCTATCTAACACTGTTAATATCATGTATCTTTTATTTAATTGTAATATAATATAATATTATATAATTACATAATTACATTATTGGTAAATAATGAATGTTGACTTGTTTTAATATATTTTTATTGTCCATGCTTTGAAATGATGGGTCACTTACTGGAATTGACTTACTATTGCTAAAGTTATGAGTTACGCCGGTCACTCACTGCATTGTATGACGGTCGTACGACCATCGCATGACGAATCCACATTTGCTTCCGGCGAGCATTAGACGACGCAACGCCCTCTCCTGATTGTCAGTGGCAGTCTGAACTGATCCTCGTTAAAAAGACGATCCATTGGGTCCGCGTCTTCGCATGCGTTCTTTGTCGCGTTGCCGTGGCACGCAGTGTAACCAGCTTAAAAGAATTACAATACTGCCACCTTTTTATGCTAATTAATCGGTTTAACAATTAGCGACAGTATGCTGGTTTTTGGAATGGCACACCTCAAATAATGATATAGATTATATACAATTAAATTTTAATTCACACTTTCTTTTGTTTTGTCAGAGATTTATATGGTTCTATCGGCTATCCCGTCAACATCGCAAAGACTGTGGTAGTGGGCAAGAAGTCAGAAGTGGTCTGTCGCCTCCTGTTTATTCTTAGTTATTTTATTAGATGCAGTGAGGTTTACGAGAAGCATGAGGTCAGAGAAGAGATTCCAATGGAATATAAGCCAATCATTAGTTTTGATGATGTTGCAGAATTTGTCACAATGCCTTCAGAACAAGAAGTGGAATGGTCAAACGGTAGGTCAACCAGTGATGAAACACCAATCAGAAATGGAGCATTGAACGCTGTTGCAACCGGAAATGAGAGCAATGCAAGCAGCAGAGCCGAAGGTTCAGGATATCAATCAAGTGCGGAGTCAAATGATCTAGAAACAGACTTTCATGATTCTAGTATTCTCTTGGGAAGGTCAAATTTCTGCTCACTGAAAGCAAAGAAACAAGATTCAGGAATTGCGTCCTCTATGGAGCACAGTTTGGATTGCTTTGATCATCCGACAAGTGCCTTTGAAGTGCAATGGGAACAGAATAATTCCAACGCAAAGCTAAAACGCGTAGCGCAAGAACGTAGGTTTATATTAGGAGCAACGGATGAATCAAGTAGCAGTGACTGTTCAAAACAGCCATCACCAATCGTTAATCGTAAACTAACTGATTCTCTTACTGAAACATTAGTGGCCGTACAAAGTGCAGATACCACTGGCGATAGCTTAGACCCTGTGTGTAATAATCTGGTTCGTACAAATGACGACATTCCTTTGCAGGCCAAATGTGAGAGGGTTGTTGCTGTTGGTCGTATTCCTCCAAGAACTGAAACCAGTGTTTATAAAAAATATTTAAACCCTATTGAATCTCTAAAAACTGGCTACGTGCCGCCACCAAATAGCCTATCAAAATCAACGATACCTCAAGTCTCTTGCGAGAAACTCTATCCTGATCTCTCAAATGCTGTAAATAGCGGAAATGTAATCGAAGTTGATATCCCAATGGTTGACCATTCTAATATGCTGTCACAACAAGATGCCGGTAGCTGTGTAACTGATAGTATTAAACACATTGAAGGTGTGGCTTGTGTAAATGATGCCACACTGGACAGAGAAACAAATGAGAATGCCTCTGGGAATTCAACGCCAACACTTGAAAAATTTAAGGATGTAAATAGTTTACTCACAGCAGAAACACCAACAACTCCTAAGGTACATTTGCATAGAAGTTATAGTGAGAATTGTGGATTTGACCCGCGATTAGTCAAGCGTGGAATATCTGAAATGTCCAATAGTTCAGTTTTATCCAAGCAATCCACACTATCACATGGAAGCTATGATAATGACATCTTAGATCCAGAGGAACTTCCTTTCTGTCCGTAAGTTGGCTAAATTCCAATTGAATCTCCATTCCCTTCGCATTTAAGTGTTATTGACTAGGGAATGAGTTATACATTAAATAATTAACTTATGAAATTGTATTTTATATATTTTTAAAGAACAGTCTTCCATATGTAATCCGCACATCAATATCTGTGTGCATTTTCAAAACAAAACTCGAAACGCATCTTTTCTTTTGATTATTTACAAAATTGGGAATTCAAATCGCTTCGAAACTAACTGTCTTTTGCGCTATAAAAATGTTATTTATTATGTATATGTACACACACTACACACACAGTAAGGATCGGGGATATGGGGGGTGGAGGGCTACTTATTTGGGACTTTTTTTCTTTCCATTTTTTTCTCTTTATGAGGCTCTGGTCGTGGAGAGCTGATTGTTAGGATCCTTAATGTTCTTACCCAAATCTGAGGCTTGGGGAGATGAGAACTGATCATTTGGATATCAAGTAACCTTACTTTTTTTCTTTTTGTGAACTTTCAGTTCTGTGTGTATAGATGACCAAATTGCTCCTCAATGCAGTCATTTAGAGAATTTTGGGCGTTCCCTTCTTGGAGGTTACTCGCCAAACTATATGCCAGATTTTGCCCTGCAAGGTGTTTTGGACCTAGACAAGGAAAAGGTGAAAAATGATGTGAAACTGAACACTCAGGTAACCAAGTCATTTTGATTTGATCTTTACATTGAGTTGATAAAGATATTAGATCAATTCAAATATATTTTTGGATGAGGTCATTAATTGAAAAAAAGTAATTACCTTTAATTAAATTCAATTCATTTTATTCAGTCTATTATATAAACAAATATAACAGATATGTGCTTTGAAGCTAAGCGATCAAACATAAATAGTTAAAACAGACTTTTAAATGTTCCAAAATACTATACTAATGGTATATAATGAAAATATTAAAATACAGTAAAAATTTATTAAGGTATATTATTAAAACATTAAAATATATTATTAAAACATTAAAAATGGTAAGAAATTTTAAGAGATATTGCATTGCACCATTTGCATTTATTTTTATAGTATAGAGCCTAATCATTTTGAGCTAAAGTTTAAAATGTTTTTGTATTCCCGTTTTTTGTTTTGGTGCAACATTTTCTGCAAATGAATGAATTTGGTTAATTGGCTCTTTGGATCATTGATTGATTGATTGATTAACTGACTGATTGACTTACTATTCTGCAGACCTCTGTATTGGATGAGCCAATAGCAGGCAGTGTGTGCATTGTAGCCGATACTGATAAATGGTCGGTGGAGTTATTTTCAAGTGATATTGCAGTGGAGAACAGACCGCCGTCCATTGTACCACGCTCCAAGCTAGTTTCTAATCTTTTGCAATCTATACAAGAACTGTGGCAGATGAAGCTAGCCCCCGATTTTGTAAGTACCAAATAACACATGAACCATTAATATGTTAGATTATATACCGTAGCATAGCTATGTGGTGTGCAGGACCCCCCGTTAACCCTAAAATGACTTAGTTTATTATAATTCTCCATCACTCCTTAATTAACTGTTAAAATGAAAATTATAGAGTTTTATCCAATTTATGGAAATTTAAGTTTAAATATACCATACTTTTAAAGCTGATGTAAAGGTTTCATTAAATTCGAAACTATTTAAAAAAAATATTATGTTTGGTATTACATTGATCTTTCATTAGCTTCATTGTGGAAACAATTGCACAGCCATAGTGATTGACTGTAAGTAGTGCGCATTGAGAAAAATAACGAGCTCTCCATTTCGCCATGTTAAATTTTTTGGTAAACTAAGCCTTCTCAGCATTTGGTGGCGGGGAACACATCAGACTTCAAAGGCATCGCGCAAACGTTCTTCACACTTGAAATGTCCATTTTATTTCATCTCCATGGTCATCGATCCACCAAAGCGCTGGGTTTTTTGTTCTTCTTTCACCAGTCTGCAGAATTAATGGTCATCAAATGTATAATGCAATGCACATTACTGTAACTTAGGAAGTAAAATATACTATGAAAAAAAGATTAAACTATATTTGTAGAAGTTAATTTAATTCAATTCAATTCATTTTATTCAGTCTATTATATAAGTAAATATAACAGGAATGTGCTTTGAAGCTAAGCGATCAAATATAAATAGTTAAAACAGACTTTTAAATGTTCCAAAATACTGTACTAATGTTATATAATTAAAATATTAAAATACAGTAAAAATTTATTAAGGTATATTATTAAAACATTAAAATATATTATTAAAACATTAAAAATGGTAAGAAATTTTAAGAGATATTGCATTGCACCATTTGCATTTATTTTTATAGTATAGAGCCTAATCATTTTGAGATAAAGTTTAAAATGTTTTTGTATTCCTGTTTTTTGTTTTGGTGCAACATTTTCTGCAAATGAATGAATTTGATTAATTGGCTCTTTGGATCATTGATTGATTAACTGACTGATTGACTTACTATTCTGCAGACCTCTGTATTGGATGAGCCAATAGCAGGCAGTGTGTGCATCGTAGCCGATACTGATAAATGGTCAGTGGAGTTATATTCAAGTGATATTGCAGTGGAGAACAGACCGCCGTCCATTGTACCACGCTCCAAGCTAGTTTCCAATCTTTTGCAATCTATACAAGAACTGTGGCAGATGAAGCTAGCACCTGATTTTGTAAGTACCAAATAACACATGAACCATTAATATGTTAGATTATATACAGTGGCATAGCTATGTGGCTTGCACATCACAAACTGTGTACGGTGTGCATAAAGTATGTAAAAAAAGGAGAATTAACTACAATTATGGAAACCTAATTATTCAGTGCATTACTCCATATATGTACTACTTACCTATATAAAATGAAAGTATATTGCTCACAATTGCTAATATTTGATTAGACCTACCTTGGTTTTACCATGGAGGTATTATTGAGAAGGAGATCACTCGGCAACAGATCCCTTTTAAGCGACAAACCAATGTGTTCCCTGCCTTTGGATCGCGCGCCGGCGTATTACCCTATAATTCACATTTTTTCGTTAGCAACAACTTGGTAACGACATGCATTTATACGCTTCAGCAGAGCAGTTGTGCAATAAAGCAATTGATTTTAACCCATTAAATATCTTTTTTCGGAATTATAGTATGTTATTATTTGTATATTTCAGGAACAGATTTTCTGTAAAATATGTTAAAATTACTTCTGTGTTCATTATAATTTTGTCTAAAGATTGATTGGTTCGACTATAAAGCTAAGGCAGCGTAAAACTGAAAATTACTCTGATTTTGGGTTAAATTTTCGAATAGTTAACCCCCGTTAACCCTAAAATGACTTAGTTTATTATAATTCTCCATCACTCCTTAATTAACTGTTAAAATTAAAATTATAGAGTTTTATCCAATTTATGGAAATTTAAGTTTAAATATACCATACTTTTAAAGCTGATGTAAAGGTTTCATTAAATTCGAAACTATTTAAAAAAAAAATATTATGTTTGGTATTTCTTGAAAGATCAATGTATTAGCTTCATTGTGGAAACAATTGCGCAGCCATAGTGATTGACTGTAAGTAGTGCGCATTGAGAAAAATAATGAGCTCTCCATTTCGCCATGTTCAATTTTTTGGTAAACTAAGCCTTCTGAGCATTTGGTGGCGGGGAACACATCAGACTTCAAAGGCATCGCGCAAACGTTCTTCACACGCTGCGGCAGCTTTGTTCTTGGTTCATTTGCAAAGCGCTGCATGCGCGTAGCTTTTTCGAGTGATCTCTTTTTCAATAATACCTCCATGGTTTAACAAAGTTTAACACAGGAGAGATACAATCTGTCCCATCGTAATTTTTTCAATATACTTTTGAGCATGTGCAGAACTTTCATAAAGACAACAACATGCGCGAGCGATAAAGTTCAGGCATGCAGTGCGGTATCGGCAAGCTTCCTATCCTGGTAGAGTTAAAAATCCCTTCTTATATGTGCTTCATGATTAACTTTTAAATCATATATTTATCTTTTCTCAGTGTTTGATGCATCTAGAGGATCGACTACAAGAGATCTACTTCAAAAGTACTTTGTTAACAGACTACCTGAAAACATGCGAGGCTAGCATTGAGGAGTTGCAGACTAGGCTCGCTATTGACCAAAGTGACATTCTTTTGCTATTATCAGTTTCTGGAGTTCACTCCTCACACGTTATATACGAACGCCTCTACAAGTCATTGAGCTTCACTAATCAGCAACAGGTTGTGGATACACCATCAACGGACACATCCACAAGTTAGTCTAAAATACCATGGACCGGCTTTACATTGATGAAAAGAAAAACAAAACATACCTCGTTTCCAACTGTTACAGAATATAAAACAGAACACAAGAATAGTGAAGGACAGTAAAGATTACAGCCTTTTTATTGGAATAACAATGATCTATAAATGATGCATAAATCATTCTTATCAGAGAAGATATATGGACAGAAAGTGATTAGAAAATGGTATGGATTAAATCGAAGAAAATGCTAGTAAAGAAAATGCTAGTAAAGGTGGAAATGATTATATTCATGGATGTTGAATATTCATGATTAATATAATACATATTCATATATTTACACTTCTTGGATTTCAAAATGTGTTATCCATTGAATATAATGTGCTAAGAGTTTGGAATATTCATGTTAAATAGTTATATATATTCAGGTTTAAATGAGTTAAATATAGACATATACACTATAAACCTCATGGAGTAAATTAATAATGAGCTTTAATTGCAGGCAATTGATAATTCTTTATTTATACTCCCTCAAAAAGTAAAGTGACGATACGAATACCAAAAAAAAAAAATAATAAAATCAGCTAATTGCTACAAATTAAAGAACAACACATTCTTAGCTTTCATTATAATGCAGATTGTTTTTTTTTTAAATATTGTATTGTTTGAACACTCACTAAGGAGTCTACTCAATGCTCTACATATACAATATAAGAAATAACTCATGTGGACCTCCTTCTTCATTTAACACAGATTTCTTTGTAACCTGGTTCCCTACCCCCACCCCTCCTTAAAACTACCAGATTTCCATTCTGTTTGATTCTGAGTTTGAGAGGGCTATTGACTATTTATTACAGTTTTTTGTTTGAATTTTTTTGTTATACCTCTTCGTCTAAACATGCATTATTCTGCTTGATAATACATATTCAAGTATAAATTATAAAATAAATAGTAGATAAATTAATAAATAATACACACTACATTTTCAACTTTTACTTTATACACTTTTTGTCAAGTCAGTCATTTAATCTGGCAGTGTTCTGCTAATAAATACATTAATATATATTATTAAAATGATTATGATTAATAAATTTCATTAGATTTGAGGCAATTATATTTTTTCATATATTATTTAAAAATTTTAATTTAACCTGACCAGGCTTCATTCTGATGACAATTGAATTCAAATGTTAATTTAATATACCTCTTATGCATTAGTCTTTCAGCTCTCAATGGCATTTGATTTATGTATTTATACTTAGGCTTATGTATTGGCATAGCCACTAAGATAATGTGTTTGAGGGGTGGGAGTTTTGGGCTACAGGCTGTTAATACGTCTCACTATATAACATTAAGGAACCCCCAGCAACAAGAAACCCCAAATACATATACACAAATATTAGTAGTTTTGTGTTTTGGCGACACATTTCTCGTCCAATATTACCAGTACATTGAATAAAAGTTTTTGACAGACATGTATAAGTACAGCACATACAGCATACCTACATAGACAACATACAACATGCTTCATTGTTTGTCATATACATATCTTAATTTACTTTAATACATTAACATTAAGGAAGGAAAACTGAATAATTTTTTATGCAAGTCATAATTAATACTGCAGATACAGTACATCATTTACATCATGATTTTGTGCAATAATTAAAGTTAAAGATGTAGCTTATCAGTGTTCTCATTTTTTTGGGCATGTGAAATAAATATATTTTCAGTATCTTGTTTTTTTTTTTGAAAGAATTTTTTTTTCATCAATTTAGAAATAATTATTAATAAGACTTGAATATCTTTTTAAAAAATATAATTAAGAAATATCACAAACCACAGTGTGTAGAAATTTGATGAACTATTTTAAATTTCCTATAAAACTAAGTGGTGCATTAATTTGTCAACAAAAACCTTCAAAATTCATTTTGGAAGAAATAAACACCTCAGTGTTAAAGTAATCACCAATGTTAAGAGCATTCAACTAAAATATATAATATTTCAGTTGAATTTCTATATTATAAATTTGAAAAATTAAATATTAAAGCTCAGCTGTTATGTATTTAAATTTAACTTATCATTAATACCAGTTTTTGTTGACAGTGGCATATTTTACATCTTCTATGGACTTGAAGACTAATAATTTATATTCTTTTAATACAAATAAAAAATTTATTTTTCAAATTAGGCTCACTACAAATTTCTCCAAAATTGTTATTTTTATTCTTTCATACATTTTTGCAGTAATTATTAATTTCAAAAAGGTAATAAAGAAATACTTTTATCTGGAAAATCTCATTTTAATCTTTATTATAAAAAAAAAGAACTTCGACTCTTGTAATTACATGTAGGACCATCCATGCGTGACTGGTCATGCATGGCTGATCACTTTAGTAAAAGAATTTGTTATGCATGAGTGCATAATTATAGTATATTTATTTATTACTAAGTGGAGTAAGTAAATTGGGCCGTAACATATTTTATTACTGTATTTAATTTGTTGATTGTAGTTAAAGGAAATAATATAAATTTAACATAAATAGTATTACCAGTTTATACCACTGTGCCTTCCTTTTGGTAACGAAAGTCTGCAAAATTTATGATAAAAAAATGTTTTTCCCCTTAAATATATCTTTGCTGTATTTAATTGAAAGTACTCTTTAATTATTCACATAAGGGCTGTTATTATTTGGTAAAACTGTTTTGAAGAATCTGTTTCGTTTATGTTCTACACATTTTACTCCATAGAATACCCATATTTAAACAAAATGTATTCATAATTATAAAGAAATGTACCATATTTTTGTAATTTATATTATTGTTTTATTATTGTTTTTTGTCAATAGATTTATGAATATAAAAAAATCATAATTAATGTTAAACTAAGTGTTTAACACAACTTAGTACTGTGCCAAGTTTGTATCATGCTATGTATATTGTGATTGGTTTTATTTTGATAAATCTATTGTTTTAACACTATAAAAACTCTGATGAAAATATCCAAACAGTTGAGGCATGTTGTGGCAAAATGGCTAAGTTGTAGCAAATACTAAATTCAAGTTATTGGTATTTTCAGATAAATGAGTATGTGATCTTTAAAATGAGGGGTCATTCATAGACATTGGACATTTCAAGCCTAAGTTATTGGAAATTGAATGTACAGAAGTCTTAGAATCAAGATCAGCAAAATTTTGATTAATTGCCTTTCAAAGTTATTTGTGCATCCATTGTTTAATAGAATGAACTATCAAAATAACATTAAATAAACAGTTTTTGACCACTTCCAGAACTAATACTTTGGCACATGATTAATAAGACAATAAACTGTTGATCTATAGTTAAAAGCAAATTTGGATTTTTAGGCAATTTTTTGAACTCCCATATTTTAAAGCTCGTTTACTCAATACTGGACTGTGCGACAACTTAACCATTTCGCCATGACATGCCTCAGTTAATATTATTTTGATCGATGTAATATTGGCACCAGTACTTAAATCACTGATTATAATCTGTTAATAATTAAGGTTTTTATAATAAAGTGTTTATGTAATTGTAATAAGGAGTGGCGTATTATTGGCCAAATTTGTTATCTTGTTTAGTATACAAGTTGTCATTTAAACATTGAACACTTTTAAAAACGATATTGTCTTTGTCTTGTCTGCTTTACTTGTTAAATTGTAAACCATGTACAAACAAAGAGGTCCCAATTGTTTTGCTACTGTGCTATTAGGCCCTAATAGACTTCAACTTCACCATTAAAATAACATTTATTAACTTCCTTTGTAACATAATGATACAAAAAGTATGTTATTGAGATAAATATAAAGAAAACAGCGTACAAAGGAAGGAGGCAGGTGCCAGAGAAGATAAGAAATTTTGTGCTGGGCTTGCCTAAAAAACAACAAAAATAAAGAGGAAAAAGAAAAAGATAGAAAACAGAGCAGGACGAGTAAGAAAGACGGACGAAGATGAATGGACAAAACAGGAACAAGAAAAACAAAGAAAGCAAACAAGACATCAGTTTGGGGGGTGGGGGGGGGAAAGGAGAAAAAATAAGATTGCAGAAGAATAATCGAAAAAAATATTTTAGTCATTTTAAAGTGTTTTTTAAGTTTGGTGGAAAAAGATTTCTTAGAAATGGAGTTAACGATAGAATTAGGCAAAGTATTTGATCCAGAATATCTAATGTTATGTTAAAAATAATTTGTTCTAGGTGGGGATATGGATATGAGACATAGACCTTGTACTGTATTTATATAGACAAGAATTAGGTCTAAAAATATTTCAAAATATATTTTGAAGAATAGAATGAATGCACTGTTGAAGAGAATTTATTATCGGGAAGGTTTACATTAAAAAATAAATGGGAGGAGTGAGACAGTGGAGGAGAGCAAGATACAATCCTCGGGCGGATCCACAGATGTCCGAAGGGTAAGCTGAAAGTGGGGGCCGATAGAGATAGCACTACCCTAGGGGGTCTGGGGTCATGCCCCGTGCAAAATTTTTGTGTTCTAGACACTTGAAAATAACCTTTGAGGCAGTTTCGGCGATCAATTTTTTCTTTTCCTCTTGTTTTTTTAACCATTGAATAGGGGTGGGGCTTATTAATCTAAAATACACAACTTAATATAGGCCTATTGCTTGCCAAAAAAAAAAGGAAAAATTAAATAAAATTAAAATGTTGAATACAGTAATAATAATAATAATCAGTATTTATATAGAGCCTAATGTTAATAACCTCATCAGTAGCTCATTTGAAGTGATGAAATAACTTTTATCCATCAGAAACATACAAAAACAAATTTTTCGTTGATTTACAGAATTATACTACAAAATTCCTCAAATTAATTAGCTCTTGGGAGTTATATAGATCTACTATATTTTGATGTTTTGGTATAATACCCCCAGTTTCATATTTTTAAAAATTTTTGTTTAAAAATAAATTATATCTTAACTATTATTAGTAGGCACTGCGCGTGGAAATTGTTACCTTTTTAACAAGATTGCAACGATATTCTCTGGTTAGGTTTGATAGTATGATGGCGCTGTTGAATAAGTTGTATTGACAACCTGTTAAAATATCAACACGGAAGTAGTAAGTGTACTTGATGAGCGAACGTACCTGTGTGGATGGCGTGCTGGGTTTCGCTAATTACGCTGTCAATATTAATATATCATGTTTCTAAAGGTATGTATAAGTTGTCAACATTAATTAATTCCTAATGATTTGAAAATATCAAGTTTGTACTTATTTTGCACCCTAATTAACATACTAGGCCTAGAAGAGAGCCGAGCAGGCCTAGGCCTAATCCCCCTACCTAGCTAGTGCATTGCACATGAATTCGGATTGATTTGATTGATATATTGATCAGCACACGACAGCAACAACAGTGAAGCCTAGCGCCTAGGCCTAATTAGGCTGTTTATTCATACTCAATTGTTTTCATAACAGAACCAGATTTACATTTTGTTGTATTTTTTTAGTTTGTATGTTTTTCCATAAATAGATTCACCAGGTCTGTGTTCTTCTAGCTAGGTGTTGGCAAAAAAACACACAATATTTTGTACTTATTAGGGCACATAGAAAAAATTAATAGATATCACTCTTTTTTTTTTAAATTGAACAATAGATTATTTCGCTTTTGTTTTTATGGATGATGGAGTGACTGTTTTATATTTGGTCTGTAATAGTAAATATTGTATACAAACTGGTTTAATTTTAGTTTTTTAAAGAAAATGTATTTGAAGTCATGAAAGTGCATTGTTATTTCTATGCTGTTAAAATAATTGATGCGGCAAAAAAAATTTTGCTTTTATCCCCGCATCAATATTTTCCGAATTTTTGATGCGGGCGGAAGTGATAATCTAATAAACGTTTCTATTTGCCCTTACCCGTACTATCGCACCGTTTAGTTCAATGTAAATTTAGTGATAATGGTAGGCTAGCCTAGTGGCGACTTCTTGGTCGACATTTGCAATGCTTTTCTATCAAGGCTGAGTTCCCACATAGAGTATGATATGCCTACACGTGAACGCTAGGCCTACGCTTGATGATGATGAGCCAAATTGATGATGTTTTAGGTCCCTACCTGGCAGTGATGTGTAGGCCTAGACCCCTAGAATGCTTATGATGTTACATTGTCAAAATTTTATTGAATCTGAAAATCGGATCAAATCTGTTCACATTGTGGACTGGAAAAAGAACGTTGTATGTTGTGCCATTGTCCAGGCCACAACTTTTATGCAACAATAATTAAAATGTCCAGTTGCTGAAAGCATGCACTTGGCCAGTTGCAAGGTATTTTGACAGTTTATATTATTAAAAAAAAAATTAAGAAAAAAAATATATCAAAATAATATCCAAGTAAGTAAATAAATTATAAGTACTGTACACGGACCACATAACTTGCTCGTCGCTCTTGAACAAAAACGTATAAAGTGTATAGCACTGAAAACACCCTTATGTACATGTCTTCTGTGGCACTGAAAAAAAAAAATTTTGAAGACAATTTTTTTTCCCCCATTTTTTAAAATTAAATAATTAATAGATATTGTTCGTATTCTCAATCATGTTTTACTTTGAATATCAATGCACCAGCAAACAGCAAGGGTGATATTTGGCTTAGCAAAATAAAAAAGTGCCTCCATCCCACTTTTCCAGGCTAGATAGGGTGACAAACATTGTTTTTGTTTGTTTTTTCTTGCTGAATTTCCATTGTTGCAAATTTTATCTATGTCTTCTTTTGGACTCTTTATTATGAACTTTTTATTGATTTTATGTATTTTGAATGTGCTGTATATATTTTATGATGCCGAATAAAATAAAATAAAATCATAAACTAATAAATTATATTTTATGAGGTCTTAACATGTTTTGGCCAAAGTTGTGATCACACACACTAAAAATGTATTTCAATTTTTAATTTACCTTCCTTTTCTGGATGAAATGCTCAATGCAAAGGCTCTGGTTTTCATTATGATCCAGATAAAATTTACATTACAAAAGTGCAGAAGCCAGGCTCTGTACATTATATGAGTGTATTGCAATGTTACACATTTTAATGATTGGATGGCACTAATTAACAGATGGATAAATATTAAAGTTGCTATCTATGGAGGTCACAATTCTTATGGAGGCCCTGACCCTGCATTCACCATGGAAGCACCAGTGATGAATAGAATGTTTTGTTTACAATGAAAGGTTATATTTTATTTTGAGTGGTCATCTGAATGTTTGAAGGAATTTTAATCTAATAAACAACATTGGTAATAAGATCTAATTAAATTTGAATGGGTAGATACAGTAAGTTGCAAAAGGTATTCAGTTACATAATTGAATATAATTAATGATTTTAAATATTAAATTTATACACTTTAGAAAGACATCTTACACCTTGTTTTGCAAAGCAATTAAAGATTTCTTCTATGACAAAATAGCTTACTGTACTGTAATTGTTCAGTTTATGAATAACAGTGTAACATTTCATTTCATAGACCTTGTCTGAATTGTCATATCCGTAGGCTAAACAATATTCCTGTTGATGTTTTTTGATGTCGTCATGCTGTTACCGTAGAAACATTGTAAAGTATTTAGTCATCTCTTACATAAAATAATTAGTGTGATAACCTGCTGTTCATGTGTGGAACTCTAGTGTCTGGATCTCCATAAAGAGGACAATAATTATACTATCAAAGACCATCAAGTGTTTGTATACCTCCATGGTAGATCACACCACATGGTGGTAAATGTGCATGAATGACTTAACCATGGAAGAATAACTAAACATATTCCTCCATGATTTAACCATTGGTATTCAAGGTGTGGATGGCATGGCATAGAGATATAGTATATTATTTTTTTAGAAGCAGTTAGTGAGCTAATGAATAAATAAAGCTTTTAATATTGATTGCTAGTATAATGTACTATACTAATAATATTAGTAGGTATAGTATATAGTAGTATGTCTTTCATATGTTATGTATTCACCGCTGCCTGTCTGTCTGTCGAGCTGTTTTTCTGTCTGTTAGCTCAAGATTCCACAAAAACTAACAAGTGGATCATTATAAAATTTTGTGGAGTATACATAATAGTCAAAGAAAGACACCATTCAGTTTTCAGAAGAAATGGCCAAAGGACAGGGCCAGTGAAATTTTGAAAGATATGGAATATATAAAAACTGAAATTTAGAAAAATATTATCTGGTAAAAGCAATATGAAAATTAAAAAAATAAAAATGATCATGAAAATGGATTTTAATTGAACGCTTGAACCATAAAAAATTTTGGTTGAATTCAGCACATGGTGTACAGATATTGCTTGTAATGTGACCTTAGATTGAACCTGCCCCCACAAAGGAAGTTAGGTGCGCTTGATTTTGAAACCATCTGGACAGAGGAGGTGTCACCTTGATGTGTCCTATTTCATTATTTTACACTCACATTTTTGTAAGCCTCAAGTGGCATGTTTTATGAGTATTGCACTTGCAAAAACAGAGGCCAACATTTCCACTTTCTGAGCTCAAGCAATTACAAGTTTCCTCATTAGCAACTACAGTACGGTTTTTATACTACTGTAGTAAATGATATTTAATATAGTCAGGTTCCAGAAGAAAAACATTTTTGGAATGTGTTATAGAACTAATTTAAGTTCTGAGACACAAAAATAGTGTTGATGGAAAACTCAGAAACGGTTAATTAGATACAGATTTTTGAATATTCAAGAACTAGGGGGAAAAGGGGGGTTACGCCCCTTTTCCCCAAAAAATGTGTATCTCATTAAACCGTTCTTGAGTTTTTAATCAAACTACTATTTTTTTGTGTACCAATACATACCAATTTTTTTCCTCGTAGCCTGACATTTTACAATATTCTTTTTGTTGATCAGTGCTTCAGCCAGAAAGCAGGCTTCTCACTCATGCTGCCAATTTGATGTGTCTGTGATGCTACTGCAATAACCATTTAGGACAAGAAGCTATTGTATAGACTAGTGAAAAAAAAATTGTTTATTTTGGGTTGAAAATTCAGGAGGGGGTGGTGAGGCTAAACAAGTATATTCTTTTTATTTGGTCTTATGTATAATAAATTATTTTTAGGATATTTAGTTTACTATCCAATAATTTTAATTAATAACACTTTGAGTGTTATATCAAATTTTCTATTCAACATCATTGGACCTTGTACGTATTTTCCAAAAAAGTTAATCTCTTTCTCTTGTCGATCAGCGTAGAGAAAGAAATTTACAAAAGAGCAGTTACTATTTGTATCAATACTTCCTCATTCGGAGATTTACAGTAATTCAACATTTTTGATTATTTGCTGTATGTATTATATAGGACCATCATTTTTTTTTAATCATAACCTCATAAAAATAAATGCTCATAATGCAGGTTCAGATATGCACTCTATTAAAAAAAACCAGAGGTGACGGAACTAGGGGTGCTGTGTTATGGAGAGTAATGTGTGAACGGAAATGGTCTGCAGTCAGTTGGTTGTTACCATGTGCCAGTGATGTTGGAGTATATAGTACAGCAATTTGAAAATATTATGTAAGCCTAATGAATGAATAAAGTTCGGAGTTTGTCGGGTAGTGAAATGATTATTTCACATTTTAAGTGCTCCCTAAATTCATAAGTGTAAGCTAAATTACGGTGATTAATTAATTAATTATTTTGAATCCCTCTTTCCAAGAGGGGATGCAAATGCTTTGTGAAAATGAGTACGCCGCGGTACTCATTTTCACAAAGAAATACACACAACTGGTTAGCTAACAATTATGTCAATGTTACATGAACACCTGGGAAGGAAGGTGCATTCACGTTGTTACCTAGCAAACGTATGTACTGTATGTATGGGGGAGGGGCTGCTGATGTACTGTGTAGAGGGGGACGATGAGGCATAAGACTAGGCCTAATTAAGACAGTGGAATTATATGTGATAGAAAGTACACTTTCAGAAGAAATAAATTAAAATAAGAAAAAAAAAATAACTAAGAATAATTCATTTGCAGATGTACCTAATTTAAGTATTATACAATGCTAACAATTGGGCAAGCCATCCATGTGCAAAGCAGTGGTGTTTGTGTATCCATTAAAAAAGCACGCCGGGAAAGTTTGCCTTACCAGGAAAAGGTGACGTATCTAGCTTATGACGTATGCATGCTAACTAATGTGAGTGTAACGTCACCAAAAAATGAATATTTTCTATTATAACCAAAATATTAATAATTACAAAGTTTCTGGGCGTAAATTCCCTTAATATGAATGAAGGGTTGCTCAATCTCCTTGCCATACAAATTACAGCTCCCACTGACGTCTCAAGTTTTTCTCGCAAATCTGACTACAAAACCATATCCAAATTTCACGTTCCACTTTTGACCCTGAGTTGTGCTTCGCACTCGCTGCTGAGGGTGCCGTTCCGGGAACCCTGCGTCTAGGCTCTGATTGGAGCATGAGTATGCAGAAACTGGGTCAAAGTTACTCTTAACATAGTTTATTATTGGACATGGTGCTATCAGCCACTGATCATCTGTCACTGATCACTGTACTTGGCATGCCTGTCAATTGAAATGAACCTTGGCACATTCCATTTTACAGAAAAATTCCACTACCACAGCATAGAATATATATCTGCACAAGCTCAGTATACTCAAAAATGAAAGAAAACTTTTAGAAAACATTAGAACAGTGTTGCATCATAGCATTTGTTTTAACAAGACATATTATTTTTGGCAAGATAATTTAAGGAAGCCCTCAAACAATATTATACGCAATTTGAAACTAACAAGACAACATGTACATCTATAAAAATATGTTTCGTTATTTTGTTAATCTTGGCACTATAATAATTTTAAAAATTACTCTTATTCATTTTCTATTGCTAATCAAAACTGTAGGAACTCAATTATAAAGTTAAATGAAACAAGATTTTTTCATGATAAAATAGTTTGTTTTCAAAATTGGATTACAGTACAGTATGTCTATTATGGTAATGAATTCAATATTCTTTATTATAGATAGCTATCTAAAGTAAAACTATAATGATACTGTACACTGTAATGGTAGAGATTGATATAGTCATAGACAGACAGTCGAATAGATTCAGGGAGATTATTAGATGACAGACGAATTCTGAAGTTCCTCTTGTATAAGCCCTCCCTCTGATATAAGCCCATCCTTCCTCCCTACTTTATGCCAAATTTTACTTATCAGCATTTTCTCGTGCAAAACTTCAGAAACTAACCCTTGTAAATAATTGTATCATTTTGTATTTTCTGTTTTATTTATGTCCTTGATTAATTTTTGTATTATATGTCTTTTATACTAATTTTATTTTTGCATCGGGAAGACAAATTTTACTTGTATTTTATGTTCCAGTGACAATAAAAGAATCTTGTAAAAGCCCAGACTTACTATCTGAATGACAAATAAAATAAAATATTAGTTTTGGATTAGGCAAGCATTGCTGAAAAATTGCCTTTTGATTAAAAATGAGGATTCCCCTGGTGTAAGCCCATTCCCCAAAATCGGGCTGATTTTGTGTTCAGTGAAGTGGAAGTTTACTTGGAGAACTGTAGTAGATTGGTAAAAAGGTTTATACATTCTAAGTGATTAATATAGGTGATACACCAAGAAAGTAAAGAACTGATACAGTTACAGTACCAATAATGATACTCTACAAAATAGCATGCATGCAAAATACAATGCAAAAATAATGTCAGATATAATTTAGCATTTAAAAATAAAATGTTTATCAGC